>NC_089984.1:17231069-17533569 GCF_036417845.1 Apteryx mantelli
AGTAAAGGGTGCGCAGAGCTGATTGAAACCTAATCGTGACGGACTCCCTGGCCCAGGGCAAGCTTGGTGCTGGCTCCCGGGAGCTGCCTGCTGGCTGCAGCAAGCCTGGGGGAGCAGCTAGCTGAGGAGAGCTGCGCTTTTTCACTCCTTACACCTCCGGAACAGCTCAAGGGGGCAAGGAGGTGAGCAGACCGCCTTTGACTGACGCTGCTCCCGAAACGCCGCTCCATCAGGGTGCCCGGCACCACCCATGGCGCTGGCTGAGGAGCTCTCGCATCCTCCTGCAACGCGGCGCTATATTTGTGCGCTATTTCCCCAGCGCTAGCCTACCTTGGTCATCAGTTTAAGCTGAGGCTTTTGACTGAAGAGTTTGCTGAAGGCAGAGGGGAGGATGAAAGATCAGGTAAAGAGGTAGACCATATAACTGGGGTTGGTATACCTAAAAATTCATTGACAAGATCTGAAAAGCTCATTTGTCGATGTTAGAGCTAGTCAGAGGGCAGCTATCAGCTACCAAAATTCACCTCCAATACACTAAATATGCATAAACTGACTCCAGTAGTTAAAAAGACAGAGTCCTACGCCTACTAGGATACAGTGCTCAAAATTAAAACAGGAATGTCTCTGATGACATCTATTTGCAAGAAAAGTTTGTATCGTTATGCCTTGTCCAGGAAAGGGAAATTTTTTAGAAAAATTCAGGCTATAAATATCCTGTTATCAGCTAGCATTCTAACAACAAACTAACATCCTCACAACACCAGCTCTAAAATTCTAGTATTTTTCTATGTGAACTATATAATTTTAAGAAGAAACAAACACAATAATGTCTAGGATTATACTTAAAAGATGCAATAAATTTCCTGCAATTTATACTACTTTATTTCTTAATACCATCACACGTCTAGCGGGTACTGGTTCTTCCCAAAGGTCAGTATCTCCTGTCAGAGGCAAACTAATTTTATGAGTAGTTTTGAATGCAGTTATTGTCTTTGCAGGATGAAGTACTCTGAATTTATGTATTTGTAGGTACATTAAGGCCTTGCTTAATTATGAAGCTTGAGGAATACAAGCTTTCACTTTATTATGGCTCTAAAATAAAGTATTGGATTTCTTTGCCGAAAAAAAAAGAATATTTTTGATGATGTGTCTGACTAGTGTCCTGTTGCATGAGGGTGAATCTGCGGAAGAGAGCTTGACCCTACTTCTTTTGCAAGTGCCTGTTCAATATAACAAGCATCCTAAACTCCTGCCTGTAAAGTGACTTTCCCTGTACAGCTGAATGGAAAGTATTATTTATTCTAACTGCTCCTTGCAGATGCTTTCTTTGTGGTTTCACAGCCTGGTCACAAAGCTAACCTTTTAAAATTTATTATTTTATTTTTACAGCTGTTTAATTGGGACAGTCCCCAATCTGGTGTTTATTTATGATTTAGTAAACAGAAGACTTTTAGATTTGGAAACACAGGGTTTTCCTGTTTGGAGGGGCCAGGTACATTTTTGTGCAAGTGGTCTCCAGGTAACCCTCCCAAACAGAGCTGGAGACCTGGGAACCAAGGGCAAGGATCAGAAATGGTGTGCGCTCTGGGACTGTTTGCATTGCAGCACAATCTCACATGTTTGCTCAAGTTTCTTTGATGTTGGGCAGAATCATAATTCTACTTTGAAAGATAAAAACTGTGAAGCAGCAATTAACTCTCTTCAATAAGTAAAATTTAAGCAGAAGAAAATTAACTGTTTTATTGCTGAGTGTAGGTGGGGAAAACCATGATGATTTATTAATAGAGTTCAGAGTATGGTTGATACACTGGCTCCCATGCAGCCAGAAGTCACAAGTCAGACAAGAAATATCATGCAACTTAAAAAAAAAAAAAAGTTCTCAAATAATGAATTTGAAACTCTATCTTTGCCTTAATTTTAGAGCCTTTAGAGTTGAATTATATTTTCAAGTTTTTATCTCTCTTGCTGTAGCAGTTAGGAACATGGGCCTGATTCTCAAAGGTTTTTAGGATCTTTCTCCATTTGGATTGCTCTTAATATAGATATATATTATGAAGAAATCGCAGGTAGTCTAGTCACCCTAGCAAGTCTAGAAAAGCAAGAGAGTGAGCATGAGCGAGTGGCAGGAATGTGTGACGTGCAGGCCAACTGAATGAGCCTCGTATGTACTGTGGCCCCACAATTTGTCTCCCATCCCCATGACGAGACACAGTAGGACTGTAATTAGCTACCAGCTCTGTCCGAAAAGTGGGGTCCTACCATAAAGGAAGGCCTGCTGTCTCCTGGAAGAGTCGTGAGCTGCACGAGCCCCTCTGGCACAAGCACTGCGGCAGCCTCCCAGGGCCCAAAGCACGATGCCTCCGCTCCGGTCCGAGTGTGGCCGGCTGCCAAGAAAAATCACTAGAGCTGGCACTTCTGCCAATCTACACTGAGCACTAATAAGAGAAGGTTTGATGTTTCTCCTGAAATGTTACAAAATACCCAAGAAAAAAATCCCACTTAATGGTGACATCCGAAGGCGCCAAGCACAGTTTGCTCTTGTTATGATCCTTTACAGCTGTGGGCGTTAGTGGACCTGGATTGTAGTAAAGCTCATAAGAAAAACTCAGCTGTGTAAAATTCAGCACCCCCCCCCACTTCCTTCACTGTGCAATTTCTGCAAATATTGGCTTTGGTTCCA
The DNA here is from genome assembly GCF_036417845.1 of Apteryx mantelli. NCBI lineage: Eukaryota > Metazoa > Chordata > Aves > Apterygiformes > Apterygidae > Apteryx > Apteryx mantelli. Next base: position 17,233,750 of record NC_089984.1, read on the forward strand.
CTTTGCGTGGGTTTAAATGACTTCAAAACCTTAGAGCAGAGCTCGTTCTGAGTGGACGCATTCCCCCAGCATTGCCTTCAAACCTAACCAATTTCAGAAGCAAAGGTGCAAATTAAATCAGGCTCCCTCTAAAAGGTAATCAATTTTAACAATTCTTCCAGAAATTGAGCTGATGAAAAGAATGTGTAATAAAATAGAAAGACCAACAAGATGCACGTATTTGTAGACAGACAGATACATAATGCATATGGATACACACACATTTCACACTGCTGATACAGACAAGCACATCTTCACTACTGTTTAAGATATATATGTGAATGTCACATACAGAGTATTTATACTACATGGTAAATGTATTACAGGGCTCTGCAGTTTCATTTAAACTGTATGCTAACTGCTTAAGATGAATCTTGTCTTTTTAAAAGCAGGGTTGTAATAAGAGCTGTGTTGTCAGGGATTCCCCAAAGTCTAATTTCTCCTAAGCATTCCTCATGGTATGTTTTAGATCACTGATTGAGGAAGGAAAGTGGTAAATTAATGCAGACCAGTTCTAAGGTTTGGGAGAGCTGTTATGATAATGCTGTGGAGAAGAGCCATAGACTTAATTCTTTCCTAATTTCTTTCTTTGGCACCTGCCCCTTGCTGTCTTGGGAAAAGGATTTGGGGTTGCTTGTTTGTTTTAAAAGCAAATATGGCACATAAGTGGCACTTAATCAGAGATTTACCAAGAAAACATTCATACACATTCACATGAGATGCCTTTAAAAAGTCATCCATAAAGTAATTATGGGATTCTCTTTCTTCACTCTCTTTTTTTCAGTCTGTTAGATGATGTTCACTCCCAGAAAATTACTTTGGGAGGTTGAAGAAAAGATGTTGATATTCTTAGGTAATCCCATGCTTTCACTTTAAGAGAACCTCTCCCACCCAGTTCACCTCTAAGTTGGAAACTGGTGAAGAAACAGGTTTGTTTTCAACCACCGCCGGGGGGGGGCGGGGGGGGGGGGGGAGAAATTAAAATAGTATTTGCTTTTGTACCCTACAGTATACAAGAAATACCAAAACAGTAAAACGTACTTTATCAGGCCTCATTTTTGTGTCTCACTTTTAACCATTATATGATTCAGCATTTCACTGTGCCTACTTGACACACTTACACTTTGTACTGCATCTGGAGTACTTCATTTGTAAAACATCTTTCTTTCTATGAAATAAAGACTGTCAAAATCACACTGCAATGCTGCATTAAATGCAAGATAGCCCTTTGCATAGTCATGTGAAAAATAATCTTACAACAGTTTTAGTTGTATGAAAAATTCTATAGGCACGTTTGTGTGCATATGCACACCACAAGCCACTGAGAGCGCGGGAAGACCCTGTCTTTGACGAGTATGTTGGTAACAGCCCTCACTCTGAAGAACCTAAATGGTGAATGCTATAGGTTTAAATTTCCATTTTCTTTTACCCAGATCAATCATTGTGAGCATTTTTCCCTTTCATCTTTTAGTCACCTTTTGTGCTTTCATCCAGATATAACTTCAAATAATGGTTTCCACCAGGGATTTTTTCCTCTTTCCTTTTCAGTGCAGAGAAAGAAGTTAAACAAGAAAAAAAAGGGTTCTGGGCAAATCAATGATGCTGAGGTTAGTGGCTTTTAAAAACAAACCCCCCCGTAGTACTGATACTAGTGGGTAATGGTAACTTAACAGTTTATTTCCAGTCCCCATAGTAACTATTCTAAGTACCATGGCAACAAACCTAAACAAACATAAATATTATTCATTCTTCTGGTCTCAAAATTTTCACATTTAATGCTGCCCAAATAAATAGCTACAGTAGCAGTTCCCCAATGATTGCTCACAAAGACATGCTACAGTAAATAGGTTTTCAGTGTGCCTACCAGAATATGCAAGCATTGTGGTGCTTAATAAATAATATGCGATTATACACACATAATTGCTTTTGTTTAGCAATATAGGTACATGTAGGAGTAAGTAGCATATGTCAGTGAAACAGCATTTTAGTTAGACAGGTTTGGTGAACTCACTGGCAAGGCATATCAATTTGTTTGACAGTCTGAAAAACTAGAGCTATTTTCCATGTTCGTAATACCTGTCAGAAGCACATTATGTGATTAACTTATGATTGTAAGGAAAATAGATGCCTTTAAAAGTGATTATTCTAATGGAATTTTGTCTCTGAGTTCGTATAGACCCTTGGCTCTTCTTGATCTGTTTCACAATGGTATATACTTATTCTATAATTTACCCACAGTTCAATTTTTGTTTGGTAGTTTGATCATGTCAAATCTTAATTTTCTAATACAAATATACATTTCTTTTATCTGGCAACTGATATTTCCGGTATGTACATCCTAAGGGCTTTGAAAGTAGGTAGAGTTCCCAGCCCCAGAGCCTGTCTTTCCCACACAGCGACTGCATGGGGATTGTCCATCCCTCAGTGACTGAGTCTGGGGCTGCAGTTGACATCTGAACTGAGACCAAGTCATGCCTAATCTAGGGGTTTTGCATTGTCCTCCTCAAAGGACTTGGATCAGTGCTGCCAGCTTCAGGTAATTGTCAGCATATCATAAACACAGCTCATCTCATATTTTGCACCAGATTCTGACCAGCAGCTGCTTTTTAAATAAAGAGGAAGACACCCCAAAATACAGATTCTTTAGAAAAAAAGAGTTTGAAGGCAATAGCCTTCTCTCTCACTTATCCTTTGCCTAGAAATCCAAAGGTTCTGACCGCATTCAGAAAAACACCCTGATGCGTCAGGCTCCTGGAGCATCTCCACCATCAAAGGGTAAAATTGACCATGCAGAGCAGAGAGGCTCCTGCCCTTCTGTCCTGTTCCCATCTGCCACCGCGAGGCTTGCTCAATGCCTCGCAGTAAGCACAGCACCCAGAGCATGAGCTGGTCGATAGGCGACTACTTCCCATACAGATCTGTTTTCCAAGGTAGGAGCTTGCCTACCGTTTAGCGAAAATTTCATTTCAGGGCTAGTCATCAGCCTAGCTCTATGAGTTTCCTGGCTCTGGCCTTTAGCGTTCCAGCAAGAGGTAAAACCAGAGAACACAGAAGAGCTCAATATTCAAAATAGAGCCTGGAACTCGACTGAAACACACGCAAAGATTTCATAGGCTCAAACAGGGAGATTTTCTAACATCACACCCACTGAGGAAAATAGTTCCTAGCCTACGCAAAGGCACCTGGTGGAAAAGGCTAGCCAGGGTATACAGGTACAGCTGTGCAGACTCATGTCTGCAGCATTCGCAAAAGGGTAGATGAAGCTACACAGTGAGCCTTGAACCCGGGGCCGTGCTCGTCTGGGTTTGGGGCCTGTAAGCAAACACTGCTCTTGGCTCTGCTCAGCAACTTCGTGGCTCTGACGGTGACCAAAGCTTTGTGTGACCTCATTTCAACCGGAAAACACTCCGAGTTCCAGACAAAAAACAGTTTGCCTTGAAATGGCAGATTTTCTGCTAAGGAAGATATACTTTTTGCAATGTCCAGTTCACCAAAGGTCGGCAGGGTTATCCAGGGAGAGCTGAACCTGTTGTCTTTCTCACCTGATCTGGTCCAAAGCTATTGGAGTTGCAGCAGGAAATAAATCTCCGATGAGGCAAACGCTACTATTTCTGCACAGCATGCTAGCAGTAAACACCTGACTGAGAGCCTCCGCCCCTGTTAGAGACTATGCACAGGTAAACCTGGGAGTGCTCAGCCTCAGAGAGCCATTATCCCTTTAATTTTCAATGGCCAAAAGCAACTAAAGAGCCTCTCATTTGGCAAGTCAGTGTAGCACTGCTCAATGCTATTCCCAATTTGTTGGTAGGAAAGCCGAACTCCAGTTGACATTTAAGGTGGATGTTTGCACTGCTTGTATGTTTGTGTACAAGCATCTCAGAAACTGAAAATTATTTTTGTTTCACAACTTTTCCCCCACAAGACAGGTATCTTCACCTAAAGCCATCTGCTCTTTGATGATGTTTTCAGATCTGTCAGGCTCAGATTAGATCTGGAGCGTCAGAATTTCTCAGTAGCAAATCCCATTCCACAGGGATAAAACCAAAGTTTGTATCTGCCTGCGTTTGAAGCCTTATGCCCAGTTACTTCAGCAATACAGCTTGGACTGCATTTGGGAAACATTCCCTTAGTTTTTCAGTTTTTTGTTTTTATTATCCTTTGTCTCTGTTGCTCTTTGTTATCTAACACCCCAAGAAAATTTCAATGTCCAAAGTTTAGTGCTTTTGTTCTCAAATATAGCTAATAGGTGCAAAGATAAAATCCTAGACAGACTGAGAGACAGTTAACATTTGATCCACATTTGAATCATTCACAACCTTTTTTCCTTTAATTCAGAAACTCCAAAATGATTTTCAGGAGCCATAGCTACTGTCTCCAGATACTTGGTTGAAAGATTCATGTCTTTGATTTGTCTCTGATTCAGGCAGTTGTGTTTCTTTGGGTTCTGGAGTATACGTCCATACTGGGGAGAATACCCTGAAGAGCACGAAGAAATGAGATGAAATATTTGTTTAGTAAGTTGCTTGAAAATAAACCAGAAGATCTGACAAAGACAAGTACAGAAGTTTATGTTCCCTGAGTTTATCTTTCAGACTCAAAGAATAAAGCTATCATTAGAGATGTTCAAATATCTGTATCTGCCGTTTGGAAGAAAGAAGAATTTTTTTTTGTTGAACTAGATATTGTAAAAAATTAAGTTAAAAGTATTTGCTTTCATTTTGTAAATTAGAAACAATCCACATTTTACACAACTTGGACAAAATTAGTTTTTATTATATTTTAATGTACTGTCACATCAGTAAAGTGCAGCTAATTCTGGCAATTTTACTATAAGTTGCTATTAAAACAATGAAACCAAAACCCCAAACTAAAAACTCAGTGTTAACTGATACTAGCAGACAGCACTAACTACAACAGCTACTGTTCAATTTTGCAAATCTCTGACCAAACTTATCTTGTTATGAGGTGTCGTTTTTTGGTTTATAGCCAGCAATAAGTGAAAAGTCCAAGCCTGCTTAAGTTGCAAACACATGAAATGTACCAGATTTCTAGAAAACAGTCACACAGTTCTCAAGCCATATAGCTTGAAAACTGTACTCTCAATAATCCCATAACTTCCAGACAATGCCTCACATTCTCTCATTCTTGCTTAAGAGCCTTATAAACATTAGTACTAGCTCTGATCAAGATATCCCATTTTTTGTCTTATTTTCTCTTGGTAGATCTACTAGCCATTAATATTCTTATCTAAATTGTGTGGTATCTGAAAAATCATTAACTATCCTTAGGAATAATAAAAAATGAAAAACAGATGAAATTCACAAATTTACTTCATTAAAAAGTTTGGGCATTAAAGAATTAAATAACTTTGAACACAGAATCTGAGAATAAGTGAACTGAGAAATGGTAGGAATAGCCAATTTGAGACAGATATTATAGCTGCCTTACAGATAACCAGAAATGAAGACATTTCCCTGAGTAACCAAAACCGGTATTGCTAGGGCAGAAGTTTGCCCTGAACAGGAAATTTTTATGACAGTATTTCACCGTATACTACTATGCTCTTGAAACCTATAGATTTAGTATTTTTATTTCTGGTCTCCTAGTTGTTAGAGTTCAAAGGAGGAGGGCAGGCTTTCTTGTGTACCATTGCTTTTATTAACCATGGATTTATATCCACTACCAGGAAATCTGAACCCTGGAAGGAACAAGCCGCAGCAAGAGAGGAGGAAGCCTGCTGCTGTGGGCACGAGCTATTTCGCACTGTGTCTCGGAGGCATCTACTTGTCTCCCTTCTGGAATCGCTCTTATTGCACCATTTCTTTCTGATACTAGAGCAGGGACAAATAACTCTGATGATAAACCTTCATTCATTATTCATCCGTTCACTGTGGCATCATTATATTATAATCTGTTTTTGAAAGGTTTTGGAGAGGATTCACCAACATCAAGATGTGATGCATCATTTTGAACGGCGGTTTGTGTTTTATGTACAAATATTACCATAAGAAACTTTTTCTGTATACCCACTAAACTACTGAGAACTGAAAGAATGGGTACTCTCGCTTACTTGAAACTGGATGTAAAATATATGCTATTAGTGGGAGTGTCATGCAATGAAACTTGCTCCTGCAGACAAGGTACAAGGCACTACTGTAATGTCTGACCCCGCAGAGAAATACATTGCTACAGCAGGTACACAAAGTGCCTACAATGGTAGCAACCAAGGGGTTTGCGCCATCGCCTCCTCCCTTTCCACTTAGACCAGTAGTCAAGGGAAAAGCTGAAGCTCCTGGATATTGTGAGAGACTGGAAAAAACTGACCACTTTAATAAACTGAGCTACAGGCTATGCTGGAAATTTTGACCCTTGTCAAGTTTGTTCCAACCCTTAATGGTTATGGGATTTGGTTTATACTGGTAAGTATTTATTCCTGTTGATTCCTGCTTTGGTACTAATTGTTGCTGCTGGAAAGGGGCAGAAGGCAGCAGCTGCATGAGGGCTGGTGTCCTTGCAGGAGTCACGATGACAGCCGCGGAGCAACAGCAAGTCCTGCCTCAGAGAGCTGGCCATGCAAAAGCAAAAGCACAGAGAAGGACAACGATTTGCTAAGGTGAGCCAAATGTACGGCCCTGCAAACAGTAAAAGATAAGATGAAAAACATTAGCTCTGATACTAGCTCTCACTGCTGCTCATCCAGCAGCCACAGGTCAACATTTACACGTCTGCTACTTGAATGAAGGCAAAGGAAAAAGTAATTTTAATGATCATGAGGCAAACTCTCCCACTCAGGTAGTTGCCTCATCTCATCCTGGCACAGCACCCACTTATCACGTCAATAAACACCAAAGAATGGAACAGTAGATGCAGCTGAACATATTCACATATATTAGAAACTTTCAACTTTGCTTTCTTGTTCTATTTTACGTTGCTGCAACAACCCACATCCCTGCTGGGCTTTGATTACAGCTTTAGCTAATTATATTAGTCAAGACATTTTGTCATACAGTGAATCAGATCCTCAACCGATTTAAATGAATGCAGCTGCACTGATGTTAGTGGAGATTTGCCTATTTTTACCAATCATTCATCATCTCCCCAAAAGTGAAAATACAAACTGCCATATACTAAAATATAGTTTTTAAAGCAAAGGGATGGGCTTTTAGAAGTTCCTTCCAATTTATTTCCTAGAACCCACTGAGAGCTCCATTTGCACTTTAGAAAGCACAAAAAAACATGCTAGCTAACAAGGAAAAAAATGAGCTTGCTTTCAGTACATTCTCCTGACATATCTTTCCCATAGAAATAAAACTTCAAGATTATTGCCACATCCAGAACTATTATACATATCCAAGAAATCAGCAAGTATGTAAGACTACCAGATCACTATTCTTATCTACAGAATAAGAGACATCTAAAATAGAGAACACTGCCTCACAGTGACCCTCAAAACCAGAATTCATCTTCAATTGTCACATAGAAACACCAATAAAAATATTATTTTTCTTTGTTTTCATCTTTCTTTCTTTGTCAGTTCTGCTTGGTCTGGAAATGGTCATAAGCTCTGACATGCCAAAAGATTCCCAAACCTAATGAATAAATCTAGCTAGAAGCAAACTAGCTTTGAAAGGCTCCAGTATTCTGCAGCTACTGGTGTTTAGGGCTCTGGATTTGCTTTTTCAAATGCTGTGGCATGAGATAAAAGCAGATGACTTTATTCAGCTAGCTATAGCTTTTCTCCTGTCTTTTTACACAGATGACTGCAGAAATTCTTTAGCTATCAGCACCTAAACATTCAAATTCTTTTTGGCAACGTTAACCAAGTTAAATTTCAGCTGCTGTTGTTCTGTCTCATCCCTGAAGCCTAAAGAGGCATCTTTACAGACCCATTCGTTTTTTGTAGTCTTAAACCTTCCGAAAAAAGGCAGCCTAACGGGCCTCTATTTCTGCTTTGGCACATAGCTTAAGCTTCACATATCAGATATTTAATGACTTATTTTCCGTAGCATTGCTGGCACCAGCCTTGCCACCGCCGCCGCCGCGCGTTCGTGCGGCGGTCCCTTAGAAACGCCGCGCGCCTCGGGGCTGGCGCAGCCGCCGGGGAGGGTGTCCGCGCGTCGACGGCCGAGCATCGCCCCAGCGCCGCGAGCAGCGCGGGCGGCCGGGCGCGAACAACGCCAGCCGAGCACGCGCTCTCGCGCTCAGCAGCGGCGCCCGGGGCGGCCTCGCTCTTTCGGCAGCGGCGCGGACATCGCTCCTCGCTCGTGCCCACTGCTGCGCTGCGGAGGAGGGAAGGAGCCGGCCCTCGCCAGCGGTGCTTCCCGCGGGCTTTGCCGCCCCAACGGGGAGCTGCAGCTGCACCCGCCTCCGCGCTTACTGCTCTGTTAGGACGCAGCCTTGCCAAACGTTTGGGAATGGCTCCTTTTGCTGTGCTGGCTCTGGCACTTGCTAGAGATACACAAATAAAAATTTGCAAATTATTCAGGTGATTTGTATGAGTTCTCACTTGCCTGTCCATTTTGTCTATCCTGGAGTCCATGTCCTTTCTCAGACATGAAAAAACATTGATGACAAATCATAACAATCTGTGCCTTTTTGCCGTCTTTCTCCTCTCCCCAAAGCAACACCAACTCCAATCCTTTCTACTACACCTAAACGGAGAAAATGCTTTCCTCCAGTCTTTGCCTCAGCAGAATCTGTGACATTCTTACACTCTTATCCACTGTTGAGAAAGACTGTGTTTGAGATCACTCTTTTTTAAATGGTGATTTTGCTGATTTTTCCACCGTAAATGCAGATTTGAACAGTTCAGTGTTCCACAATGGCCTGATTGTGCAACTCTAATTTTAACAGGATTATTCATGCAAGTGCTCTCCATATTATGCAACAATTGCATAAGCATTGCCTGAATATTGCCTTAGGTCCCAGCTCAAGATTCCCCAAATCTCATCCTCCCATCCTGTTAGAAGTCTTCATGCTGCATGTGGCCACAGTAAAAATTCTCTCCAGTAACTACTGAAGCTAATAAACCATTAAATTTGGATTTTCTCAGCTTTCTAATGCACTTTTTAACGTTTGAGTTCTAGGGACCGTCTGATGGTCTGCTTTGGGGGTTTTTCTTTCTTTACTGAAAAGAACAGAAATGGAAAAGAAAAACAAAAACCACAAAGTAGTTTTTCTAGCTCTTTCCTGCAAGTGAAACAGTTTTGTTTTATAGCAAACACAAATGGAAGCGCAGCTGTTCAAATGGATTTCTAGGTTTTGCCACTCTGAAACGGAAAGAGAAAAGCAAGGTGATCTTTGCCGCCTTCTCTTTGCTTCTCACTCTCAGACTTTTCTTTTAGCCGCTGCTCTAATCATTTTATTACTCTTCTAATAATTACATTGTTTCTGGGTGGTCAAAAGGTGAATAACAATGCTCAGCGTTTGGAAAGCGCATTGCTCTGTAGGGACCAAGACTCATCATCCATACTAGCAACAGTAGTAAAATTAGAGACCATCTGGCCTATTTACCTGCTCATGGAGAAGCAACAGTCCCCAGGCCAGCTGGAGCTGTGTTTGCCAGCGTTTTGGAAGTCCCCAAAGCTGAGATTAATGACCAGATGTTAGTGGAAGCTCAGCATCACCACCTCCGCTTCACACTCCCTGCACCTTTTTGTCACAGTTTCAGTTGCCTTTGGGTGCACGGAGCATGGAAAAATGGCATCAGATGCTCCTTGAGCCCTGTTTTGAGTCTTCCTAGAATAAGCTGATTTTGCACAGTGGTGGGGAAGGGATGGACTGTATCCATGAAATAATGCCTGCAACAGTAAATCAAATCTGAATCTCATAAATATGCTTGGTACTTTGAGAGCTGCATGTCTGAAAAGGTGATAAAAAAAGAATGTGACTCTTAGGCTCTATCTGTACTAACAATTTTTCAGTTTTTCTTAGAGTGGTCTGTATCCTGGGTCTAGACGCTCCTAATTCTTTACTTCTGAGTTTGTTTGGGTTTTTTTGCCTAGCATCTCTATCACAGAACTAGTAAAATACATAAGATTTCAGTGTATACAGTGACTATTTGATGGCTCAGTGGCAGAGATTTCTTCAAGGGACAATATTATCAAATATAACGCAGCAGTTAGCGAACACACGTGGAGTGCTGCACAGTGGGAGAATACAAGCTGTTGAAACTGGGAATTACTGATCTGAATGTACCTGACGCTAGAGCAAAACCCCTCAAATCTTCTGGTCTTTGGGAAACAAGATGGTAATTGTTGCCTGGTTCTACCCAAAGGCTGTGACTACCATGAGCCTCTTACTGGCAATCTTCGTGACATGGATGGACTCGGACACTATAACATATCACCTTCCCCCAGGCAGCCTCTCCTCCCTGCACTGACATCCAGGTAAAGGCTGAGGAAAAACAGGTTGTTAATAGGTTCTCTAGGCATTAATAGGCACTACAGATCTGCCCCACAGACGTTTGTTCAGGAACTAGCCTTTGGAAAACCGGAGATGCCAATCATTCAGGAATGTTAATTTGACCTCTTTGCAGAGCACCAAATGCATACTTCAGGTTTCTCAGGACTTTCCAGAAGTAGGTTTGTAATACACAAAACAGCTTCCTGCTCACCTGAGACTCCCTCGTCTCACAGAATTTATCAGCCATCAAAATTATTCCATTGCAGTTCTTGCAACTACCTCTCAGAGTAGGAAATCAGAACGGGGAGTGAAGGAGCAACGCTAGGGACTTCTCAAGTCAGAGGGATTGACAGGATAAATTAGTTGGAAAGGATCTCCAATATTCATCTAGTCCTACCTCCTAGCTTCAAAGAAAGATAAGGACACTCAGGGCCCTATCCAGTTTAGTCTGGAAAATCACCAGGATGCAGATTCCACAACCTCCCTGTCCTGGGCTTAAATACTCTCATCGTGATATTTTTTGCTTATATCCTTGTTACTGTTGGGACAAAAGACATCCCTTGATAAATCTATGCTATCTTTTCCCAATCATTATGTCCTGGATGAAAACAAACACGGAAGACAAGAAATGGTGCACCAGTGGCAGATTACAGACCACACAGATTCCCAAGGATTATACATACTGACCACAAGAGTAAAACACTTAGAGTCCTTTAACATCACTCAAGACATGCAAATCCCAGCAAATTGTCAGTATGCATGCCTTTTTTGTACATGTAGAATAATAGAGATGATCATATATTTCCTATAGCAATCACTGTTAGAGAAATACATTCTCAATCTCAGAAATTCCATCCTAATACAAACCAGAGCATATCACTAAATGCCAACAGAGAACCCTGCCTTCTCTCCATTTCAATTACTTCCAGATGTGTACATTTTATCTGAAGGTATATGGGGCATCTCAGCATCTCCCCATTTGGTAGTGCTTATGCAAGGATAACATGAGATGTTGGCAGCTACATCAATTTAACAGGGAAAATGCATTAGCAACTCCAAAGCAGCTTGTCTGTGTTTTAGTCTTGACTTTATTCCTTTCTGAATGCTTGCAGCTTCCTTTGCTCAGGCACACTTCCTGTTAGATTAAGAGAGAAATTTCACAAGCTAGCCAGTAACTAAGCAAACTGGAAAGTATTCCATTTATCAAATCACATTACCCTTTTCTCATAGTAACTGAGCTGGTATGTTCTTCAAAATATGAAAGCTGGTGGTTGTGCCTACCTAAGGACTGACCTACAGCTCTGCAAAACCAGTGTTAGTGATCCCATTAACATCAGTAGGCTTGGACTAAACCCCTCCAGCTCAATGCCTCGCAGCCCACACAGAAGGCGAGTCTGTGATGGGGTAGGCAAATGGCTTCTTCCCTGTCTTCCTGCACCTGCTGTGCTCAAAGGAAAAGATCTTGTTCCTCATAAAGAGATGTTCCCTCAATCTCTGCATGTTAAAAAGCTCTTACAGGTATTTTCCTCTCTTATTGGTTTTGCCTCTCTTGGAGCTATTCCTCCGTCCACTCTGTCAAAAGGGCTCGGTTCTAAAGAGACTTCAGTTCTGGAAAAAATGCGTTGAGCTGGAAAAGGGAAGGAGGACAAGAAGAACTAGAGAGAATGAAAAAAACATGACTATAGCTACAAAGAGAACTGATCAACAAGTAGTTTCCAGTTCCCAGGAAATACGCTTGTTCTAGAGCTTGGGTTTGGACTAATTAGAGTTGATGGCAAACACTTTTCAAAAAGATGCTGTTTCCACAGAAAATAAGTTCTCAGGACCCTGCAGCTGCACTGACTGTCATATCCTCTAAGCTTTGTGGTTCCCCAAGTCTACAGATCCTAGACAAACCTGCCACAAATTCTGCCCCAATGTCACAGACTCTGGAGACTACCCTCACGTTTCCAAGCCCTGCATGGGTGCTTTGCAGCAGGACGCCAGCACGCTGGAGAGGCTCCTTGTGCCGCCTGGCGCCGTGCTGCAAGGCCGAGCTCACGGAGGCTCCCATAGCGGCCTCCAGGCTCAGCACCGGCATGCCGCTGCGGCAAACCCAGAGCCATAAACCCTGCAGGCCTATCGTCTCCTCAGGCCTATTGCTCCTCCAGCCTAGGAGCCATCTGCCTGATGAGATCCTGAAGATTTCAGTTTTGGGGCAAAATCTTTGGACAGGCGTTTTCCCAGAGTTAAGTATTCAGTCCTTTCAAGATTCCCGGTTCCGGGGTAAATCCCCCCAGCAGGATGCCCCAGGTCCAGTGTTCCCAAGCCACAGTGGCCCTAGCTCTCAAACAGGTTTCATCAGACTTTCATCAGCTGAATAAGCTTAGTGAATATGAAAAGCATTTTGGTAACCACAAACTGTCTCATGGCATTTGTTTGTATAAGGAAACTCCTTTTTGTCTGAAATTTCTTGCCACCTCTAACTCTATTTCTTACTTTCCTCCATGAACCACATATAAATAAAACTAAAGCTTTACCAATAATCCTTGTCAGCTGATAGATCACAAGCAAAAACTACATACATCTAATTTAAGATCTATTCCATTAGTTCTAGCACAATTGTTTTGTCTTTTATGTATGTATTGTACTGTATTTATATTAAATTTATTCCAGTGTATGAAATGAATTCATGAGACATCTAGTGAATGGCTATGCTTTGCTCTCAAATTTAATTAAGACCCGATCAGATAGCAGGTTGCACCTTCCACACAAATAACTACTGACCAGCAAACTAATTTATGAATATAAATGCCTCTTTCTACCAAAATGTGTTGTTTCTACAAAGTACTGCTGTTGTCTGTGAAACCAGTTAATAAATAGGCCAGGAGATCCTATCTCCACTTTGCACATACAAGTACGTGACAGTAATCTTGTGTATTTGTAGCAAAACCACAAATGCAGGTCATGGGAAAGTCTATACCTGAAGGAAATGCTTTACCAAGAACAAATGAGAAAATGGAGATTGGAGAAAAGTTTTCAGTAATAATGAAATACTTTGAAAGAAGAGGGGGGGGGGAAATCCTACGAGGACAGTTCATTTCTTCTGAGAAAACCCTTGGTCTTGTCCTCTTTGGGCAACACAGACGTGCTACATTTAGTCAATTATTCAGAAGTATAGGAAGTTGTTCAGTTTCTTGAAATTTAATTCCTAGTTCTGGTCCCTTATTTTCAGATCATCACTCCACAAAACACTATGAACATTACAACGGGTGAACCTTTGCGTTCTGCCTCATTCAGACATCCATTCCTAAAATAAATCCAAGTATAAGTTTTCCATAGGCTATAAAAGGTTTAATGAGGCCATGGTTGGGTTAGTATGTTTGTTTCTCACAGATGCGCGCACACACACACACAGATGTATTCTCTAACTAAAGCTGAAAACCATGGGCAAAAAAATACTAAAAGCTTTTGAAGCAGCACTAGTCTACTAAACTGACTAGGGCAAAGTACCGTGATAGAAAGGAAAAGATTCTAGAGCTGAGATTTCCCAAAGCACATGGAAAAATTTGTCCACTTTCAATGAGATTAATAGATACTGTGGCTACATGCTCTATTTGTCATTAAAAAAGCCCATTTTTTTCTAAAAATACCCAAGTTCCTCTCATGATTCTTTATTTTTAAAATAATTATTTTAACATACTTATTTTAAAAGTAAAAAGATTAATAGAAAAATAAAACACCTCTATTCCTCTCTATTTTCAATTTTTTTTTTATTTTACTGTATTTCTCTTCTTTCAAAACTCTGTGAAACAAAGTCCATACCGTAGACGCAGCTGTTATGCTCAGTCCCCATGACTGTGAGAAGAGCACAGAGATCTGAAACACTCCAGCTTACAGGCGGACTGTATTCCCTGGCCATGCCATAGTTCAGAGTAGTTTACAAGCTGCTTTTAACACCATTGACTGAAAGAGACCTCAAACTCCTGTCTGCCTCCTAAAAGTATACAGCTGAGGATTTGTTTAGAGCAGCAGATACCTCAGATGAGATCCAATCTATTTTTTAATGCAGAGAACAGAGAATCTGGTTCCAAGCTGCAAAGATAAATTTAATTGGTAGCTATTCTGCCAAAGCAGAAAACTTGAGTTTTAAATTTTAATTTATAATTTTGACTAGATGTTATGAATTAATAATTTTATTCTGTTATCACTGATCTGAAACTTCTGGGAATGGCATAATAGTTCCAGCTCCATCTTTCCTCAACTACCAAACTATCCATTCAAACTATCAACAAGTGGTGCAAGTTAGTGCTGTGACAAATTTCCGCAGTATACACAGCTCTCCACAGGAAACTGGAGTAAAATTCAGCTTGCTTTGTTATATAGGTTATTACGCAATTATTAATTGTCATCTAATTACAAAAAGCAGTCAGACAAGAGCCGGAAGACGAAAAGATCTTTGTCTCTCGTAGCTCAACTGAATACATATATCTGATACACAATGTTAGCCTTTCCACATTCCTTCCTATGAGTATCCCAATTCTCGCCTGGCCCTCTGAATTAGGAAGTTATGTTCCCAACATATTTTATCTTGACAAACTTCATTTTCACTGCTTAAGGTCCCACCTGTATTTTTTTTTTTCCTATTGATGTATGTTTTTCTTTGCAGCAAACCTCAGGTTTAACTGTTGACTAGAAAATCTTGTTAAAAAGTGAGTTTACCAACAGTAGAAACACATTAAAATGAAATCATACCAAAAAAAATTATGGAAAATGTGCTTTACTATTTGGTACTGTTAACATGATATGAATATTAATGAGAGAAGAATTAACAGTGTTAATCAACCTGACAAAAAGCTGTGAATTAACAAGGTCTTGCAATAATAAACAATGCTTCCAGCTTGCGGCCTTTTAAAGCAGACACATAGATGACCCTTTTAAAAAATACCTGCAGCAGCACAGGCTGGTGAGACCTGCAGGTAGCCAGGCATAAGGGAGAGAGAATAGCTGTAGCTACCTCATCCTTTCCAGCAATTTTTGAGGGTGAATTCTCTGACTGCCAAACTACGCATGTCTCAGAGCACCTTTTAGGGTTTCTTGCAGGTAGCTGAAACACCAGCGGGCAAACGCGAGGAGGGCCCAGTCGCTGCTGCGCCCCGCGCCACAAACCCCGTCCCTCGCCGAGTCCCCTGCTCGGTTGCACCGACGACAGCGTGCCCGGCCAGCCGGCCGCCCCATCACCCGCGCGCTGGGGGAGCAGGGTCCCACTCCCACGGTGAGGGACGGGGCTGCTCATGCAGACCAGGACAAGCAGCTGAGCTTCCTCCCACCCCTCTGCGTCCGCCCCGGTGCTGTCAGCACCCAGCCCGGATCCTCGGCCAACGCACGCCCTCGCGGCGCCCGCTGCCCACAGCGAGCGCTGCGGAGTGGGACCGCGATAACGGGGCAGACGCTGCTGCCATCGCTTTGCCCCAGCAGCAGCTGGTGCAGCGTGGCCTCACTGCTACTGATCTAGCAGAGCAGTGCAGACAGGGACAGAAGAATCTGCTTAAAAGCCATTTCTGGATCAGAACTGGACTGACAACCCATTCCTAGTAATTTCTAAGCAGCATCCCTTGTAAAACTCATCATTTGTAATAAACATTTGTAATTCGTGCCTTAGAGTTCAAGCATTCCTGGTGTTATTTCTTGCATTGTCCTGACATCCGAAGCTGTGGCTGTTCAAGAGAGACTGTCCTTATTCTGACATACGCACCATCTTAGAAGATGGACAGTCTGGACAAGCAAGGTCTGGTCATTTCTTTAAGTAAATAAAAAAGAAATATCAGGAGATTGACTTCAGAGCAATGGAGCCATGATATACAGTCATCTACAGAAAGTTAGTGAACCTAGTAAATGCTTGGTCACTAAGAGGATGGACTTTAAAAATTGAACCATATACAGAAAATGAAATAAAAAAGCTTTTACTTTTAATGGAATACCCTTTCGCCAATTATGAGAGTGAGGTCAGCATATAATGGGATAAAACCCTAGATAGGCAGGCAAGAATAAAATTTGACCATCAGGATAACAGTTACATACTTCAATTTAACAAAATATAATGAACGCTTAAAGTCTAATTCTGACCTTCCCAGGGTTTAAGCACCATTGACTTCAACCCACAGTGTCTGGCTTGTAGGATCTTTTTTTCCCCTTTATACACACAGATGGTTTTCACTCCTGGATTCGCAGTGACATACTGCAGTTGCTACTTGAAGCGTTAGGCATGGATTATTGAACTACACTGGAATTCCAATTTTCTCTGTTGCAGGTTACTCGGAACAGAGTTTTCGCGCTCATGCATGCCAGGCATTTTCCTCTGTTCATGCAATGATTGATATTCGACTCAATTATCTTACTCAGTGGAAAAAACTTGGAAAGTCTCTTCCCCCAAAAGAAAAAAGTCTGGATGTCCTCCAGAAAATACATTATCCTTTTTTCTGTTCAGGAAGACCTTTTCTTCTTCCTCACCAGCACTGTTACAGTTCTTCACTGTTGTACTGTTTAGTGTCTCTGAAAAAAGTGTCTAAATCTTTGTGTTTTTATATCACAGGAAA
Organism: Apteryx mantelli; assembly: GCF_036417845.1. Taxonomy (NCBI): domain Eukaryota; kingdom Metazoa; phylum Chordata; class Aves; order Apterygiformes; family Apterygidae; genus Apteryx; species Apteryx mantelli. The sequence goes on from NC_089984.1 coordinate 17,250,768, forward strand.
GATTTGTATCTTCTTTCATTTTGTGACATTAGAATGAATTGGTTTGAGGTAGAAAATTTCAAATCTGTTACCATTCACATTTTCTTGACTCTAAACAAAAAAACTGTTTCCAGTTTAGATTACTTCAAAGAGAGAATGAGGAACCTCATTAAGTTTACAAAGCTTAACCTCCTTGCTTTAAAGGACTGTGGAACAGTTTCTTGGGATTTGTTACAAGTACTTTACAAAGATCTGTTAATTATCTGATCTAAGTTTACATTTGTTTTATCTTCATTTTCCGTAGACTGTAGCATATTCATTCCATGCTGACTCCTTAAAAATGGTTATTAAAACCACAACTGAGTTTCAAACCAATTCAAGTCAACTTTACACAGAACACGTGCATCAATAGCACAGCACCACAGAGCAGACTTCATGTGAAGGAAAGATGAGCCCAATGACAGAGAGAAAGAAAATAATTCATCCAATAGTGTAGATTTCTTTTACAGTAATTGTTAATATCTGTCTACAATAACTGTCTAAGGGGAGACTTCTCTAATGAGTACAAATCTTGTTGATTTTCACTAAGATATATGTGTATTGGTCCCTGGGGTGTTTTGAAAATTATTCATTTCAGTGCCAATAAAAGTCTGATAGAGTTTGGTGCATTTTCTGTTAGCCTAAATAACAAGCTAAGAGTTTGTTTAAAGGAGTACTGAGCTTAATGGAAAATTACACAGATCAAACTTGTACTCCCACCATCCAGACGTTACAGTACCATAGAAGGCAAGCGGCCATGTCAGCAGGTTTTTTGGTATTAGTCTACCTCTGAGAAAAATTATTGCATTGCAGGACACCAGAGACAGCTGTGAATGTTTTCCTTCATATGAGGTAAGGACAACTGAGGAAAATGGATGAGATTTTTCTTCATTTCTGTCAAAGTCCATACACAAAGAAAACATTTCATGTCTGAACAGGGTATGAAGCAACCTGTCTAAAATAAACAAGTCTGTATAAAAAAAAAAAAATCAGGTATGAGATGGCAAGGACTGCTGCTACCACCTATATGAAATGATTCTACAGAGTGGGTAAGGTACATTTGAAATGACAGGACAAGATAAATATAGCTGTATGTTACCAGCTTCCACTGACTCACAGAATATCAAATCTGAGTGCAATCCGTCTTCTGCTGTTGCTGCAGTTGGTCTAAAACAAACCCTTCTATGACCAAATGTTTGGAGGAAAGTGCTGGGAAAAGGTACAATTCTGCTTATGAATAACATGCTTGTTTTTCAACCTTGGTGATCTCAATTAAAATTCCTCCATCATGAATGAGTTAATTGTTTTAACTTTAATGGCAAAACCCCCCATGTCTTAAGATTTTTTAAGGGCCGAAACCATTAATTCAGGGTTAATGGAAATTACACACACACAGATAAATTCCCCTCACACATCAAAAGGACATCAGATTCCAAAACAGGCCTTCTAGGGATACTTAATGCTTTGTTGCATAGATTGTACTGCTATTAAATATAGGGTTCCCTCTTGAAAACTGTTTTCTTTTTAGCTGGATTCTGCACTCTGACTGTGCCAAAGATTTTGCTCATTTTCAACAGTAGTGAATATCCAAATGCTAACAGCTATGACCTGCAGCTTTGCAGCTCAAAAGCAGCCCATAGGCACAAAATGTTTCTTTGGGGGAACTCTCATCTAGGCTGACAGCTCAGTGGTAGCGGAAGAAAATTCCTGTTGTAGCTGCCTGTACCACATGCTAAATGTGAGGAGCTCTGCAAGAGAAACAAGCCTGGTAACTTGCTGTAGCACCATTATTAGTATTGACTTGTAATATCACAGTGTTTTATGGACCATGTCAGAAATCTCTGTGAAGATGAACTAAGAGTTTCAGCTCATAAGTAGATGTCAGATGGCACTAGATGGTTTCTAGATGGTGGTTTCCCAGGCACTTTACATTCCAGGTTGAAGCTTGGAGTTCAGAAAACAAAAAGGTGACTAGGTTCAATCTTGGAAATATTTATACAGGTAAAAGGCTTTCTGATGCAAAAAAAACGAGCACAATAAAAATCCACTGCAAGACACTTTGGGGCAGAGACTCATTTGTGGTCATATAGCACACATTTCCCACAGAGGTGGCAAAAATGAAGGTGCTGAAAGAAAAGCCATGGAAAAAAAAAATCTAACAGCTTCAGACTAACTAAAACAATGCTACTGTTTTTAAGCTACCTTTCTAAACAGTAGGCCACGAAACAGCTCAATCCTTATTTCCTCATTGAGTGTGTCTGCGGCTTTGTACAAGAGCTGCTCAGAAGTCTGTGTTGAGCCTGAAAAAAGGATATTTCAGGTGTCTGAAACAGCACAACAATTTGAGGATGCAATTCAAATCTGGGGAAGAATTGACAAGGAATCTGTAGAGAAGTCGTTATTCCATGAGCCCTGGAGCTAACTCATCTGGTTTCCAATGGCCTCGTATCCTGTAGTTGGCCGAATTTTTAACTCTATGTTACCGCAGTGAGAGATCGCCCTTATTAGACATCCAACCCTAAGTATTAATTGGCAAAAAAAATCCTTCTATTGCTCCTTGTTTGAAAATAGATAATTCACGCAAGAGAAGCTTTGGCTGAGAAGTGGATTCGACGATGTCTGAAATGGCAAAAAACACCAAAAGAAGTTTTTTTCCCAGCATTAAGCATTCAAAAAAATGCTAGCCTATGAAGATTTTCAATGTTTATTAAGGGTTGAAGTAATACTTCCTTTTATTACCCCTTCCCTTCAGTGGATATACTAATAGGATCTCTGCTTTTTCCATGACATATTAGAAACTCAATATTATTAAGAACTCTTTTCACAGACATGTCTAGTTCAAAAAGGAATACAGGTAAAGATGCTTACATAAACCTCATTTCCTTTGTAAACCAGGCTTAAAATAATTCAGATATTCTGAGAGGTGAAAATAACCTGAGGGACTGGGTAAACTTGGAATGCACAGAGGTTTCCCAGTTGACTAGTGAATCATATCTGAAAATCCCTCATGGTGCAAGAACCGTTCTCCTGGGAAAAACTGAATATTACTTCTGTGATTACCACACCACCATCTACTCCTTAAGGAGTATGATCCATGTGAACTGAGAGAGATGGAAGTATTGTTTTTATTTTACAAATGGGAAATTCTGACACAGTTCATATTTGCAATACAGATTTCTTTGCATGTTCTGGGACATGTGGCTTAATCTCTGAGCTCAGGTTTCCAGAGCTCCATGCTAATGCCTTAACCACAGAACCTTTCTTCCTCCTGGAAATACTCAGATATGTGAACTCTTCCATGCAAGTAATCTCAACAGGGAAAGATGGTATCTGGCAGCCTGCCAGTAAACCATACAGGGAATTCTAGATGAAGTTTATAAAAGAATTTAGACCAGCTGATTAGGTTCCAGATTTTTCTCATTGTGGACTGCAAAAAGCTAGAGACACTAAGCAAAGATACTGTTATGTAGTGATCAGGAATACTGGGTGAAAGATGAAAGTATGCTCACTCTCACATGCTTACAGCAGTGCTCCACTATATGGATAATGACAAAAAAAACTATTGTGAGGGAAATTGTTATGTATACTTTTTAATTTAAGGAGCTGTCAACAGAATAAGAGTTTATTATGGGAAGAATTAGGAAAAAAAATCACCAATGTGCCCTTTCCTTTTTTTTAATTATATGCCTGACAACTACTGCTATAGATCTTAGAAAATGACTCAGCTTTGACATAAAGTAAGAGTGTGCTTTTTAAATATTGTTACTCTTTTTAAGAGAAAACCTTCTTTGGTATAAATTCCTGGCCACATAATATTTTCACTAAGTTTTGGTTCTTTATCAGCTCACAAGTGTTTTGTTTCTTTTAAAATGTGTCCAAGTGATTATTCTACAGTACAACGAGACTATGAAGTCTACTGGCAAGACTTCCACTGATTTCAAAGGGACCCAAATCAGACCCCTGTTGACTTCTGGGCAAAATATACTTTGACAAGAGTTGCCCATACTCCTCTGCAAAGCTTCATGGGCTGCTCTGGAGATTACAGACAGTATCTGGCATTAACGTGGGATTCCCCACTGGGCAGCAGTGGGGAAACTCCCCAGTAAGTCTGTATCAGAGGCACCGTCCAAATGGCGGGAGAGGACTGGTGCAGTGCCCTCATTGCCTTCCTCCACAGGAGGTGAGCTGCTCCCCCGACTATAAAGCAAGGGCAAACACAGTCCTCTCTATCCCAGAACTGCTGTTGTGATGTGGAACAAGAAATCGTTATCGTTATTATATCAACTATACAGAGCACACTCAGCAATTTAAGAATTATATTTCTTGTAGCATAGGGAAGAAGGGAACATAGAGGGAAGTCACGCTTGCTCCTAGCCTCAATTATAGCACTACTCTCTCATCTTTCCTGTAGGGAGAAATGTCTTTAAGGAGTTTCTATGGTTTCATGCAGCATGAGCCCAATTTTCAAAAATCATATGAATTATATTAAGAGATAATAGATATTCAGAGGCTACTTTCTGGTCCTTAAATCTGTTGCTTTGTTATGGGGGAGGGTGAAATCAGTCAGTTACTCCTACTAGGACCACCAGTGGAGACTGCTGAGCAGGAATGAAGAAAATCCTTTATCTGCTTTTTCCATTTTTGAAGCTGCATTGGCTGGCCTCCATCACATTAGTAACAGCAAGAAAGTGATGTCATTTTTCACTGCCTCCACCCTTCCATCCCAGTCTTCTGGGAGGATGCTCTGCTACTGGGAATTCACAGATCAGCTTGAGAAACCTGCCATCCCCGAGAAACAAAAAACAATTTTCTATTTTTAGCTCCTCCTTTGTGTTTGGAAAAGGGGGGGAAGTGCAGGTGACTTCTGTATTTAGAGATGTCTTTTCCACTGCAGTCTGACAAAATTTCTCTAGAGAGTCACTTCTCCCCCGCACAAATAACTGTAGGTAGTGAAGGAAACCGATGCACATTTTCTGTCTCTTCCACACAATCCTTGCAACAGCTGCTGTTTTTCAGTGGAAACAAAAAGCTATTAGGTACCTCTAAGTAAAATAGACAGGGAAATCCCAGAGCCCATCTTTAACAAGATACATTAGACACAGTTAATCATGCTTTCTGAAAGCTATATAAGCAGCTAAATATATGCTGAACAGTAGGCTGAGCATTTGAGCCTCACTCTGTACACCAGCTTTTACACATTTAGGGACAACTGTGGGAAGGACCTATGTAAGTCAGAGTCCTAAATCCTTTCTACCTTCCTAGGACAGTATTCTGATTCTGGATCTGTTCTTACTCCAATAGGAGTAATTTTAGAGGATCCTAACAGAAATGCAATGTCAGAGTGTGATATACAGTCAACACCGTATGGCACTCTGTCCAAGCAGGGATTGAGGTGTAGCAACAGATGACTCCTTCATAAATTTGGCTAATTTAGGCAAAGCCTCATAGCTCAAGTACTCCAATCATTCTCAGCAGTCACACCTAGAACACATTATTTCCATCGATGATGTTTTCTGGGACATGATTTTAAAGTCACCCATTTTAAGGCTCATCTGAAATGGCTGACCATCTTTTTTAAATAATATCTTCTCACTCCTGATTCAGGAGGAGTGCCATCTACTGTCAGCAACAGCTGTTTCTATTTGCGTAATTAAATTTATGAAGAATACTAAACAGAGTTGGTGTAGTTTCAGGCAACTTTGCTTCAAGTGCAATCAGTGAAAATCTGTCTCAAAGAAAAAGAAACTTAAAAACTCTGGAAATGGTATGTGGCAGCCTTGAAAGATTCTCATTAAAATCTACCTGCCCATGATGATGCTGACTGATGAAGAACTCCCCAGCACCACAGTCAACCGTCGGTCTACAACTCATTCCTAAAAAAAATTCACTCTGTGTAGATAAACAAGTATTGAATTCAAAAGTTGAATTAGAAAGAAAAATGGAAAAAATCCAAAAAGCCTGTAGAAATATGCCTAAATCTGGACAAAGACAACAAATCCCTATGTATAGGAAAGTGAAATATTGCAGGATGAATAAAAATACCACTGCATCGTGAAAAGTCAGCTGCATGGCTTCATCAAAAAGTCTTCTGGAAAAGATTTACTATAAATTAAACCTCTGCTCTATATACAAGCTTCATAAATGAAGTATAGGTTTTTAAGAGACATTTTCTCTTTCTTTTGTCAGGTCTGGAGTCATTAAACAGAGATTAGCTGGATAAATAGAGGAAGTGATTTTTAAACTGTTTGCAAACTTAATGTGAAGAGCCCAGCCTTGCAAATTATCACGTCTAATCAGAGATGCACGCTTCACTGCTCCAGTAATTGTACTAGTATTAGTCAAATTCTTGTTGTCTCCTCATTAGCCATGAAAAGGAGACTCAAGATGTACTTCATTAGAGTATCCTGAATATAAATTGTTAGTGTAAGGAGGAAGAGATGCATTACATAGTGCACTGTATATAGAAAGAAAAATATTAAGAACATAAAACATATTGAATCATTCTGGTGTTACACCGAATATATGAATTTAACAATCAAACCCCTCTTCTCTCTTTTCATTTTTACTGTCTCCTCATTCCCCCCTTTTATTTGCAGTGAGACCAGAGTACTTGGAAGTGTAATTTACAACTAATGCCACAAAAAACAACGAAATAAATGCGATGTACTATACAGCCTTTGCTATTTCCTTAGCCAGCAGATTTCAACTTAATCAAGAACCGTATCTTTATTGGAGACATTTGGTAGATTGACTACTGGATAACAGGTAAAGGTGATCTAACTCATGTTAAACATAGATCAAATCAAAAGGTTTAGTCCTTTGATCATCAAAGCATTTAAGTACATGCTCATGCCCTTCTTTATTCAGCAATGCCCTTAAGTACGCGCCTCTAAGTCAAGAGAATTTCAACAGATGCCTAACATATGAAGCATGTACTTAAGGGAATTGGGGTTTGAAAAATCCTGCTTGAGTAGAGTTTCCAGACAGGTCTATTGGAAGTGTAGAAGTAAAAACATTTCCAAGAAATTCAGCAGAAGCAGAAACAAAATGAATTCCCATTTACTTTTTCATAGCTTTTTTTGTTGGTGTAAAACAGAGTCTGAAATATTTGTACTACTCAATAATGGTCAGGGATGCCACAGTTGTGCAGATCAAGAAAGTGTTACCAATAAATACCTCCTCTCTCTCTACTCTAACAAAGATTTAAAAGAATGCAACAGCAAATAGTGTGCAAAAACATACCTTTTACCCCTTGAACACCATGGTCTCAAAATCATCATGAAATCAGATGTCTGCAAAAACTAAAAGTCTAAGCCAAGTCTGATCTAGCATTTTTTGTATGGGAGACTTGGTGTGAGGGCAGAAGACTTTGTGCAAGTAATTCAAAAGGGGAGTTAAGTCTAATGTAATTGTCCAGCAATTCTGTTTACTGAAAGAAAATGAAGTGGCTTTCTAGACTTGAGGTTTAATTCCTGTTCTGTTATATCCTCTCAGACCATAGGTCTACCTTCATCCAATTTCACCTTCACCCCCTCAAAACACCCCAAAATCGTCAGTTTATTATTATTTACTATCATTTACACAGCATGAAGGAGCTCATCGGGGATAGGACTCCATCTTCCAAGGTATCTTGGAGAAAAAAAGAATTCTAAAATACTTTCTGGTTTAAAAGTGTGCCTCTTTGAACAATATTAAAACACTTCAGCAACCTTTCATACAGAATTAATTAACATAAAAACCAGCCTCCACAATGCAGCAGAGCCCTAAAGTGGTTTTCTGGAATTTAATTAGGCTAACCTTCTTTTCTCTACATTGGTACCACTCTATAATAAGTGCAAATCATTATTAATTCCTTTGGTGTTCACTATAATAACATTAATCATGATGAACTCTTTTGCTAGTAAAGTGTATGTAATATGTAATTCCACAATAATTTAGTATTAACTTGAAATTATTTTATAAAATATACTATTTGTCACCACACACTGAACACTTATAAAATACCTCATTGTCATTAGTATTAGGATAATTTGCAAAAAATACATTGGCTACTGACATAGAAACTTCTTAAACACATTTGAGGAATTGAAGCATAATCAAAATTTCTAGTTTAAAGTTGATTAAAATTTGGCATTTGAAAGAGAAAGTTTGAGGATGTGTAGGAAAGAATTACCAGACAATTAAGAGAAATGTATATAATAAAAAAACAGTAACTGGAATGCATTAGAATAAAGTGACATTTAAAAGTACTGCTGAGTATCCAAGAACTGACTAGATGATTTATGATACTAGGAAATGATAGGGTTTGAAATTGTTAGCTTTTGGTTTACTTTATGGAGTGACTGGAAGATGCTGAGAGTTGGTTTGTTTTATCAGGAAACATTAGTGACATAGTGTTATTATAGGCTGGATCACACCTCAGTGAAGCTAATAGCTTTGACCACTGTCTCTCAAAGATATTAAAAGAGAGTTAAATCACTGTCCCAAAGCAAGAACAAATAGAAAACTGTCCAAGGATTAAAGTTATTCAGATAGAAAAGTTTGGTTCTGCATAATTTTGGGAAGAAGTGTGGAGAGGATGCATTTTGGTGCAACAAAAAACAGAAATGAAAGTAAATTCAGGCCCACTCGCAATGATTGTTGGTGTAGGGCCCCCAGAAGAGCTGTGATATTGAGCTTTTTGATTCAGTGCTAGTTAAGAAACCTGATTATTTCGAGTAAGAAAATTGTTTCCTGCTTTTTATTTCTCCTGAATTCAAGAAAACAGAACTTGTGTATATTTTCTGTAGGTAAACAATGTTGCATCAAAGAACTTGACTTGATCACTAACTCCTTCTCCTTGTTAGGATAACCTAAAGGACACTAAATTTTAACTAGTCTCTCCAGGTTAGAAGGATTTCTCCGACTGCATGAAAAATATAGTGCAATGATTCCTTATAGATGAGCTTTGGAGCTGGCAAAAAAAGGAAGATACAAAATAAAAGTACTTGTCAAGTGACATATCTTGTTGTTATAAATGGCAAAGTGATTAAGTTTAAGACATTATCAGACACTGTACATATGAAACATTCTCAGTGAGTGATACTAATGGAAAAACAGTTTTGTCTTTCCATAGATTTGTGTTCATCACTGGACAATGCAAAAATTTTTGTATTAAAAATTCACAAAGGATGCATTTGGAATCCTTTTATCTGTCTGTCTTAAGTATTTCTAAGGTGCCAATCACTGTATTATCTAAATGCATTCACAAAGTAGCTAGCTTTTATTAAATATAAAAAGAGATTCCAAAGGAATTCAAGATCAAAACAGCCTTCTACCAACCACAAAAAGTCCTCCTGTGTTCAGGAAAGGTTTCTCACAACAGCTCTGTGGAGCTCTCTAGGGCACAGTCAAGATGCAAGTGATGCTTTTCTCCATTTTCATGGGCCACAATGTTAAAGCTGATAGGACTTACACAACCTATAGCTTCACATAGATATATAAACTCTAAAATTGCTTACATTATAGTTTCTGAACTATGCTATAGCTGATATAAACAGGGAAGCAACAAAACATGTAAGCATATGTTATGCAGAATGGGAATGAATTGAAGTGTGTGTTCTTGCATTTTGCTAAAACCAGCCCCTCACTGACGGACAGATCTTCAATGTATTTTCTTTCATATCAGCATTACCTCACCAGAATTGCCTTTCCTTTAAACTGGTACAAGTAAAAAGCAAGAGTTACGCCCCATAAGTTTTAAGTGTATTGACAGGTCTTTCCCACCTTAAATGAAAAATACTGGGCATGTCTGCTACTACATGTAATTACTTTTTCATAATACTAAGCATTCACTGTAAAAAACAGTTATTTAAACAATTTCCTTCAGCCCAATACTTAAAACTGTATTTTGCACTTAAAAATTTAACTTATTTACATAAAAGACAACTCCACTTTGGAAGAAGTCAAGGTTTCTGTGTCTCATCTATTTTCCAGAATGATTTAATGATGGATAAAACAGACAAGAAAGATCAGGTCTTTTGCTAGTATATATTGCCAGCTGCAGACCTTGAATCATAACAATAATATAAGAGGAAGGTATTCAGCTATGGGAGACCCTTTAAGAAGTTATTTCTTAAAGAAGTAGCAGTCATGATGCTGTGGTTTTGCCCGAGCTATGCTTTGTATTTAAAATGTTGATTCATCCGTTTTGTTACATACAGTGAATAGAGTTAATGACTCCCCAAATCATAATATTTATTTTTTGAAAGTACAAAGATTTTTTGAGCAGTTAATGTATATTTGTATCCAAAAGACCTGCATTTAATGTCTCCTCAGACCTGCGGTTTAAAGTTTGAACTTGACTGAATTCTATTTATGTTCAGTGTCAGTGATAATTCTGTGATAATTCACAATTTTCTAGAAACAAACAAAAAACTTAGAGCATGGAAAAATATTTGGTGTTTATATTGTTTTCCTAGTCATATTGGAGAGCTCTCTCTCATTTGGCACTTTTTTGTACACTTCCCTCATCAGTACTGGAATTTAACTGTCGAAATTAGAGAGGGGCAACTTTCAATTAGTCTGACCCTCATTAGGAGAGATATCAGGGCTCTTTAACTGCCACAGCTCAGCACTGGCCTAATTCCAGCACTGCTTCTCATGCTTTTTTCTTCTTGCTTGCTCGCTCTGCTCTTTTCCTTAATGTTATTCTCTCATTTTCACTTGCTTTTTTCCATATATTTTTTCCCCCTCACAATTTGCATCACTTTTGTGCCCTCTCTCTAGCCTTCTCTTTCCTCCTGAATCCAGTATCTAGCCTACAGGTCTTTTCTTCCCCCCCCCCCCCCCCATTTTTCCTTTTCTCTTCAAATTTTCCTCTTTGAAGACAGCACTTCTTGTTCTATTGATCAAGATTTAAAAACAGAAAAAAAACGCAGTAAATTTCTTCCCTGTACAAACTGAGTCTTTCTTTAAACAGACCAGTTTTTATTGCAATTCAAAATACTTTCCCACTGATGCTACAACTTCAGTCAACTCAAGGTCATAAAAAGTAGCTTATATATTTTACCAGTCTAGTGATTTTAAGTGTTATTCTCAACAGATGTGAGCCTGAATTAAAGTTTCCTGCACATGCCAGGAATCACAGGTATTGCTCAAAACAAATGATCTATTCCAAACCGCTTCATGACAACGTCATTCCAGGAAAATGGTATTTCTAGGTATTGTATCAAAGCCCCAGACAAGCAACATTTGAAGCCCTACCTAGTCATAATGCTTTATGCACTCAATAAAAGTATCTTTTATCTGCAAGCATTCTTTCATTCTTTACGAACTACCCATATGTAGATGTCGTTAGGGTGCAGTGAGCTGTTGGACAAAAGTATCCCAAGTAGCAGTTTTAGTCCAGCATATAGGATTAGATTCTTATAGAACAAATGATGTAGGATCTTTGATATTTCTACAAAGAACAGACAGCTCACAATTGTAAAGCCTCAGTAGAAAAATACCATGTTGCTTGCTTAAAAATTAAAAAAAAAATTTTTGATTTTTTTTTTTTTTAAACCAAAGGCAGGAAGGAATTCCCAACAATTGGCAGTGAATTGAAGCATCCTCTTCTGTGGAATAGCACATAAAGAAAGAAGCTGAAGTCAATTATATGCAGGAATTGGGCCAGGTAACCTCCACCCCACACTTTTTCCACAGTACAGAATTTTGTGCACCTGAAGGAAACAGGAAGCTTCCCAAAATCACTACACCAAACCCTGGCTGGGGCAAATGAGCACAGCTCTGTTGTTATCCTGTGCACTTAAAGCAGTAGGAATTCGCATATACGGTTAAAATGTTATATAATCACTGCATAAAACAACAAAACCTGCTTGATGCAAGACACTATCCTCCTGTCTAATCCACCCTTGTAGCTTTTAGGTCTGCCTTCCAAAACAGCCAGTGGTTTTCTACAGCCTTCTGCTCTTGTCCATGCTCAACTATGACAATTTTTTTTTTTTAAACACAGAACTGCTCAATTGTCTGCTTGTTTTGAATGTTACATATACCAATCAATTAGCAGCATATATACATAACCCCCACCTATTTATACATTTCCAGCTGCATCAAAAAGAAAGCTCAGCAGGCCATTAGCCAAAAAACGCCTAAAAAAGGCAAATGAGTTTCTATCAGTGCCAGAGAGATGGGGAAGGAGGGATTAAGAGCTGTTTGACCCAGCCTTGGCTCATCTTTTGATAATAAACTAATTCAGATAGCAAATGTACCCAGATTAGCAATGGAGCTGGAGTATCAATGTGTAACAAAGGCTAACATAAGACAGTTTGATGCCGTCAATTCACATTTTTAAAGAGCCACGATGGAACCAGGTGTTTAGAACCACTTGCAGTTCCCTCATCCAGGGCACAAACAGGAAAACTTCTGGATGTTGTACTGGTCTCTGTGTGGTGACTCTTATAGGTGGGAATTAGGAACTAAAAACCAAACTTCACCTACACCCTGTGTAGTGAAGAAAAGCCACATGCCATCCACATCTGCAGAGTTCACAAGGAGTCTACTGTGCTTGCATAACTCTGTAAGAAAAATATTAGCCTCTGTCACCCAAAAAATACTGTTATAAAGGCTAGGGTTGATTCATCAAATCTAGTATCACCTTCCTAGAGAGCAGGATGGCTGTGCTCTTTCATAAGATTTGTCCACTGCCTAAAGCAATGTTAAATCATGGTCTTATCTGACTCTCTCAGGCTGTTTTCCCAGATGAAGTTAGTCATTTAGTGCATTTTTCAAAATCATAGAGTGAAATGCATTTTGCCACTCCCTCAGAAGCTTCATGGAAATTGTCCTGATATGAGGGCATTTTTAGTCTGTGTTTTGGGCTCATACCTCTTTACAGGACCTCAGCATGGCTCCGCAAATCAGGCCAACAAGTCAGGAGACAATCGTGCAGTTCACAATCAAAGAAGCAAAACTCACTCTCTCTTCGCAGATCCTCATTCACCTGCAAATCCCAGCTCTCCCTCCTGCCGCTGCTGTAGAGAAGTGATGCACTTGCAGTTCCAGGGGTCAGAAGTGTTTACGAAGTTAAAAAAGCATTTACACTTTCACTTCACTCTTGCCTTACAAATACACATAAAGCTCCTTTTTAAAACTTTATCAAAGATAACTTGCAACCAGTCTGCCATTGGTAGTACATCCAATGATAAGAAATACCACATTCAAATAACCATTTCTTCAACTTCTGGGAACAAGGCACAGAGAAATCATCAGAGCAGTTTAGACTAACATACTGCTGACTCTTATAACCTACCACAAACACTATCAGGTGAAGCTGCACATTTATCAAGGGCTTGACTTCCCTTTTCACTATGTTTATTACCTCTTGCACTTGCTCAGAGCAGGTGTCAAGTGCTACCATTTTAGCCCAGGTGTGAACAGTTACACAAGGTTCAAGCAAGGAGCGTCTGTGAGGAAGGCTTTGCAGGCTCCACAAGAGAGAGCCCTAGATCTCTTCCTGGAGAGCTTGCTTTTACAGGGTCTTTCCTTGTGGATTTAAGTAGTTCAGAAACATCTGATAAAACTGGAATCAGCAGGCAGTTGTCCAAATTGAACCCCAGCTCTGAACTCCTCACAAGTGTCTTGGAAGAAATAAAAAGAAACTTCATGCCCTCATAGAGATGCTAAAATTATTGGTAGATTCCCTATAATTTTTTCAAATGAGGAACCGTCTGTAAGCGTGTCAGGCAGTGTGAAAACAGCTACAAGCAAGCTCTATCTCCTCCTGAAAGCACAACTCTTGTTTTGCAGTGGCTATTATGCATTTGCAGGATAACAGCATTACCTGGACATTTCTAATCCAGAGGTTGTGCTGCATGCCAGAGAAGGGACTGAGGCAACTGAAGCCATTGAAATTCATTTCAGTTCCTCTTAGCTTCACTGAAGTTGCTGCTTCCTAATCCCTTCTCGCTGCTGCTATGGATTTCTCAGCCTCTCAGTGTTGCCAACTCTCTTTTCCCCTCCGCTGTCCCCTGTCCCACCTGCCTCGGTGACAGCTGTCACGCAGCCCCATCTGCCACACTGCTCATCCCTTCCCAAAGCTGCAGCCTTCTCTCTATATGCTGCAGCTACCCTGAGCAGCACCGTATGAAGGTGCTCCAACACATAATAATCTAATCTAGAGGGTGACAAAATACAGCTTAAGATCATTAAATCTTCAGCTAAACTCTTTTATATTAGGTTTTTTTGAACGGGTAGGGGAGGTTGAAGGAAGAGGCTTTCTTAATTTTGTTGCAGGGGTTTTTGTTTGTTTGTTTGTTTTCCAGTCCAGTGATTTGGACAAATTATTTCCCACAGTGCATGCAAAATGGAAAAAAAAATAGCCACCCTACAGTAAAATTATAGACAGTGCCTTTCTTTTTAATCAGATAAATTATGGCCAGCTGACTGATGACTCCACTCTGGAGAGGGCAACATGACACAGTTTACAACCTTAAGGATTACAGTAGTCCAGATGCTATCATCTTAATTGGAAAAACGCAGTGTTGCCAAATGTCCCTGTTAGAAAATGGAAGGTTGCATTATTATTATTTTTCCTTTGCCTCCACCTTTTTCTTTTCCTCTAAATAGTGGAGAACTAACTAGTAGGCTCTTTGCATGGTTTTTCCTTATCGAAGTCTCTTTATTAGCTCTTAAAGCAGCAATAAAGACAGCCTTGCAGTGACAACATAAAGTCCCACTGCATGGGAGCTCAGTGTTTTCATTCCTGACACTCTCGTTTTCCTATCAAAAAGAGGAAGATCACAGAAAAGCCTTTTCAAACATTGAAGTTCACCCTCAGAAAGAGCCCAGGCTTAAGCTCTTGTGTCAATAAAATAGTAATTATATCATATGTGATAGGTCACAAATAGTAATTACAGTGAACTAAGGGAAGAGGGATAACTAGGTAGCTAAGGTAATCACCCAGGAGTCAGGAACGTCCCAGTCTGTCTTCTCTTGTTCTCTTGGTTGCACGCCCAGAACACCAATACAACAGTCTGGAGCACTTCACAATTTTTTACGTAATTACCTCATACTACTGTGAAAAAAAAGAATTTTCTTTTCACAGCACACAGTGACTTTCAGAAGCATTGGACAAGGCAGTGAATTAAACCTTTGAGTCTCAAGCTAATGTGCTAACCATTGTTCCTTTTTTCTTTCCTTGGGTGAGCCGTCTAATCACACTGTGTCTCAATTCCCCATCTGGAAAAAATCTCCTAGATTGTAGACCATGTCTCACCAGGTTTGATCCTTTTGTGGGGGAAGGTATAGTTGCAATGCTAAACTGCATAGTGTAAAAGAAATCCAGCTGCTTTTATGCCTGTGAAGCAGTTGATGAAAGTCTTCCTTAGCTCTGCCCTTCCTCAGGGCATCCAGCTCCTTGTGCCGCGGCCGGCTGGGGAAGGGTGGGAAGGAAGGGGAGGCAGCAGGGGGGATTGCTCCACCTTACTTCTGCCACAAGCAGCGACCAAAGGGAATCTGTTCACATCCCTTGAAATACAGTTCTCTCCTGTAAGACCACTAAACAGCACATGCCCACTGCTGAGGTGCACTTATAGTCCTGCCTCACAGGGCAGGCAGCTAAAACCAGCTTGGAGGATGGAAGTTTCAGAAGCATCTAAAGGAGTTAAGGGGACAAACCTCTTCCACATCTTAGTAGGATTTCTTCTCCCAATTTCCTTAGATACCTTGAAAACCCTTTCCTTTATATTTTTAACTCCTTTTAGAATCTGTAGAAGAAAGGCTGCTTCTAGTCCATTTTCTGCAACATCAGAATTATCTGCCAGTATTTCCTATTAGGAGATCAATCAGTTGCAGCTGTCTAATTTCAGACAATTAAATTGTACAGGTTTCTTTGTAGGAGAAAAAAAAAAACAATTACGGGCATATGGAATTTTTACTACTAATAATATGAAGAAAGGAAACAAAACTTTCAGTGCTGAAACACTGGAGGCACTACGGAACTGCGCTTGTAGGGTAAAACTGAGAATAGAAGCATGTATAAAAACCAAAAATAGGTACAAAAGCAGTTAAAATGAGATTTGACCTGTTAGAGGGACATAAAAAGGCTTAGCATAAATAACAGAAAATAACATAAATAACAACATAGCATAAAAGAACTAATTAACAAGCCTAATATGTAATGGCCTATGGGTTTATCCCAGAAGTCATAACTCTGGGATGCTCAGATCTATAGCAGCCTCCATGTCTGATTTCTATTACATTTGTATTTACATTGTATTACAGTCTGTATATAAATATAATTGTGGATATGAAACAAGACAGTCTTCCAAGCCCCTTAAATTCATGTGTCCTCATGTCAAAAAAAGATACAGAGTAGAACTGAAAAAGGAAGAGAGAAGGATGATTTAAGAGATGGAATGGTTTTCATACAAGGAATGACTACGACTCTTCAGCCTGGAAAAGAGACAGCTGAGTGGGTGTCTGGTAGAGGTATTTAAAATATGAGTGGATTGGAGACAGTAAATAGAGAATCAATATTCATTGTTTTTTCCAATACAAGGACTACAGAGCATCAAATGAAACTAGCAGTTAAAAGTTTGAGAAGAAAGAAAAGGAAGCACTTTGTCATGCAATGTAGTTAAGTTGTGGAAGCCCTAACAACAGGATACTGTGTGTGCTAAAATTTACATTTGTTCAACAAATGACTGGCTAAACTGATGGAAGAAAAATCCATCAAGAGCTATGGAATAGGAAAGCAATACATTTCATCTCAGAAATACTGAACTGCAAATTGCTGCAGGCTGGGAGAATATAAGGAGAATATTTGCTTCCTCTGTTTTTATGATTTTCTGTAGGCACTAATGGCTACTGTTGGCAATAAACCAAAATCCGGCCTAGTCCAGCATCCTGGCTCAGCACAGCTCTCCTCCTGTTCTCAGGTTCTGAGGTTTCAACGTGCGAGGTCACTTGACAGGGACTGTAGCTCTAGAGTGTGGACTGGTGAGTTATATATGATGCTGACTTGAGAGGAAGACTTTGGCACAAGTGATCCTTTTTTCTTAGTTCTGCCCTCTCGCTCCATCCCCTGCTTCTGCCATTATGTGGTCAAGAAGCATACTGTATTGGTCCTAATAAACCTTTTACTTACTCACTGAAAATATGCTTTAAAATTTCACCCTGCTGGCACCACAAGATTGAACAGAAAGGTCATGGGATGACTACGTGGACAACAAGGACTTGACATGAAGGGGAATGGGGGGCATCATGCTCTTTGGGAGCGAGATGAACTCTTGATAATATAATCAGTTCAGTGCTGCTATTTGGCTAGGAGGTACATTCAAATCAACTGTCTATTCTAGAGCCAAACAATTTCCCCTCTTTGCTGCACTGTGTTGCCAAGTAAATCATACTACAGCATGCTGGTGCTCTTCACAAGATGTCTGACATCTGTGTCTGCATTAAAGATGCCAGCCTGGCTTTTGTGAGTCTGAAAAGCCGCAGTAAGTCCAACACTTCACACCTTTGCTTGCTGAATGATGCTGTACTATAGAACCAGTGGGCTTTCCTCCACTTTCTTATTAAAAAACCTAGATCAAACAAGAAAGAAAAAATGAGCAGAACCTACCTCTACAGACTTAAAATAAACCTCACAACCTTAATTTTATATCTTTGAATTAGGTAGATGATTATGAAGACCAATGATAGGTCATTAACTCTTTTTGTCATTAGCTGGAATGGGAAATATTGTAATTAAAACTTCCAGAAAACCCATTTTGCAAGTTTTCTAAGTTCAGCAGACTTGGGATCTTGTGAAGTGCTTAATAAAGAAAAAAAAATCTATGGAGAATTTGAAGTCAAGGAAAAAGAAACATGCCATTTTTTAATTAGGCTGTAGTCTGTTTCCCCACTGGGCAACCCCACCTCTCAAAGAACTTTAAGTAAAGCAATCTGTAAGAGGCTTGTTCTGCTGATATATCAGCAGTGACAAATATACATCTGTGCATATTCAGTGGATGGGTGTTTGATTTGGCATTTGAAAACCATCCAGATTCCAGAGACGAGGAGGAAGAAATCACCCACCACCATTAAACATGGAGAGCAATCATCAGACATTTTGTTACAGCCAATAAATGCAACCAGTAGCCTTTGATTTATCTGCTGTGTTATGTTAAGACCTTCTCCACCTATTGAAAGATGAATAGTTGAAGCCTCTTACTACTGAATTCAAAGTGGTGCTGTACAAACCTTTTAATCTGGAGAAACATATTTAACAGAAAATGGAAATCCTATCTATTCACCTTCAAAGAAAGACCGAGAGGTATGCAAATCATGAAAAAGATGTAGACAAAATAGAGGCTGAAAGAATCAAAATAGAAAAAAAGGTACCTTAAGGGAATGTGAGGGATGCAAGTTTAGAAGCACATATCCAACAGAGAGCAACAACAGAAAATATCTCCATTGGTATTTTCTTGAAGCATCTATGTTTCCAACTTTCTCATCATCCAAATAATTTTCCATATTATTTTCTGTATTTTCCTTTTTCTTATGTAGTCTCTTCCATCCTTCCTTCCTGGACTGGAACTGATTGCAAAAGGGAATCAATGTAGATCAGACTTTGCTAAGGTTTACTAAATAAAACCAATCCAAGTTAAACTCGGCCACTTTTCATAATCAAAGCAAGGTCTCTGACTAACTCCTCACAACCTCAGTCTCTTTTGCACTGCTCCTTTTCTTTCTGCTTTTTGTTTCCCCATTTTCCTCACTGCCCACCTTCTCTTTTTTTATCTATTCCTATTTTTCCTTGCATTTCTTCCTTCATGCTCATTCTGCAAGCATAAAGCAGAAATGGTAAAAACATAATTTGGAGTCAGCATCATTATAAAGGACATGAGAGCTGCTGACTAGTTGTTATTCACTGGCAGCGGGGCCAAAAGCACACAACAAGAGGAATCTGATAAAGAAAAACTTTAGCATGGAAATAAAGTTTATGGACTTTTTAACTTCTTGACATCTAAGACCAGGTACTTAGCTGCTGTAAATTGATCTAGTGCCACTGACTTCAGTGGACAGCATCCACTGTTAAGGAGCTGCATGGAGGAAGCCACTTTCAGTACCTGGTGTCAAGAAATCTTGTTACTTTTACAAAAAACAGAACTGATTATTTATATTCTTCAATGCCATCTACTGGCGCTTCATTTTATAATTAACTATTTACTAAAATCTAGATTTAAGATTCTTGTAAAAATAGTCACTTAAGATTCATATTGTTTAGCTTTTCATGTCTGGACATAGTGAAACATAAATCTGGATCACTGGTGACTGACCCAGTTCCCACTGTTACCTTATGAACTAGCTGAGGGAAGCTGTAGATGCTTTTAATTGGTAGGAGTGACTGAGTTATTTAGAAGGTCTAGTCCATCCTAGGCGACCTAGTGTTTTTCATTTTATTTGTAAAACTTTCATGCTAGCAAGCATTTCATGCACTAACTATACAGGAAAAATATTCTCTAATTGGCAAGAAGGTCTCTGAGAAATTCATATTTACATGGGAATTTCTAAATCTATTTGTATATGGAAAACAATAAGAATGCTAACAATAATAACTAATGTGCTTGCAGTCAACATTTCACACGCAGTCATTTACTAGATCTTTTTCTTTCTCTTGCCAATGTCTGTAAGGACATTGCACAGAACACTGAGACGGCCTGACAGGCTTTCGTTGTAGAGAGGAGTTGGTTGTGATATTACAAAGCAGAGATATATTTGTAACAGGACCAGCAGCTGAAAAATGCAGAAGACTTGTAAGAAGCTTAACGTGCAATAGAGCTTGATGCTAGGGGTGAAAGGGAGGGCACTGGGACAACTAGTGCTTCTGATCTCTGCATAGTCTCCCTTTAACATAATGATAGATGATCCTCAATGAATTCCATATTAGGGACTCCTGATTATACTTAAATTATTTTGAAAGCTTAGATTTATGTTAAATTAACACTTTCTCATGGTTTCTAAAGCAAGGCTTTGCAGCGCTGTCACAGAATCTAAATAAGCTTTTGAAGTATTTAGGGTTAGTCTTGTTGGTCCATAGTTTGTAAGAAATTTATCAGGAAGCAATGTGGCTAAGATTGCTTTCATCCTTCTTCCACATGAGAGGAGCGGCAGGGAGGTTACTTAATATTGTTGGCATTTATTGTATTCACCCTTGTGTGTATTATTTTATTAATCCAGGATGGATATAATTCAGAAGACCTTCTTCAAAGTAGTCTGGCTATAAGTCAATGCAAATTATTAACCTATTAATATTTTACATTTTATTGAAACACCTCAAATACCATACATCAAATTCTGCATTCACTTACCATGGTCTTTTTTACAGAAGCATTTTTTTTTAAGTCAGCAGAGTTACTCCAGGAGGAAGACATGGTCCCAGGTCACAGGGGACACAACTGGACCGAAATTGCTTAAATCACATAAGATTGGAATACTTTGTGACATGTAGGATGTCATTCCCCATTGTCCTGCAATTTTTGTAGTCATTTATATCAATGCATTTATATCAACATCTGCAAATGGCAGACACATGCACTTGGATGATCATATTCCCAAGAAACCCTATGATACCAGAACCATTCCTATAGATACTGCACAAGGAAATAGATTACAGTTTACATGCACTTATCCAGGTATGAGAAACTAATGTGAGGTCCAGGCCAACACAATATTCAGATCCTTTTCAGCTATGTGAAAGTTGCTCCTTTCTAATAATAGTGCCTCTTACCCATATCAATGTCTAAAATTTCTTTCTGCATTTTTTTAAAATCTACTTGGTATTTCGCTGCAATGACTTCCTTAATTTTGTGAAGAGGCATTCACTCTTTGATTCGAGGGCTGAGCTCAGTACTAAACTAATGCATAGATCTTTGCAGGAAATTGGCACATTAAGCAGCCATAGATGTTCTTTAAGCTGAACTACAGAGGTATCGATGAAAGTCCAAAGAGGAATCTGAAGATAAAGTCAAATGCTCATTTATCAGCATACCGATCACCCCATCCTGACTACATTTCACAAGTCAAATTCTTCCAATTAAAAAGAAAACAAAAATCCTACTTTATTTTCCCAATGCATTCGACATATTACCTGTATTCTCCCCAGTGCCAGGCCACTGGCACCGCAGAAGCTCAGTTACAGAGTTCCAGAAGAAAGAGTGTAGGCACTTGTAGTTGTCAACTGGAAGGGACTGAAACTCATACCCACAGATTTGCATTCCAAGGAGAAAGTTATCAAACTTTAGTCCAGTGTTCAATGGAGCTAGTCAGA
The DNA here is from genome assembly GCF_036417845.1 of Apteryx mantelli. Classification (NCBI taxonomy): domain Eukaryota; kingdom Metazoa; phylum Chordata; class Aves; order Apterygiformes; family Apterygidae; genus Apteryx; species Apteryx mantelli. Next base: position 17,272,081 of record NC_089984.1, read on the forward strand.
CTTTTCCTAGCTGGGACTTGACTCTTTAGCTGTGATACAACTATTAAGTCAACAATGAGGACTGAACAAGCCTTGATCTGGCTATCTAATAAATTCAAAGATAAAATCAATCAAAGTCTCAGTTATTCAACTCCTATTTAGGAACCTCTAATTTAAAACTTTTTTGCAATTCTTTCAGGCATGAAGCTTTTGAGTGGAAGCAGGAGAGGATGTATCCTGCCCTGAAGATAATAATAGAAGATGAATCAGAGCTGTCTAGCCTACCAGCAGAGCCAGCCAGAGAAAGCACCAGATGTGGCCACTGGTAGATTGCACTGTATGAGCTGGCACAGTGCTTTATAGTCGACAATTTGGCACAACTTTGCATTGCTCTGTCCAACACCCTACTCATTGCAATGGCAAGTGAAATCTCCTGTTAGAATTTAAAGCAGATAAAATAGAGGGGAAAAGGATGAAATATATGGCATTCCTCACAAGTAAGTGGGTAAGCCAATCTACTCTAAAATAATACAAGCTGAAATCTGCCCTTAGTATAAACCCATGGGATTTAATTCAAGGATTAATTCAGGGTGAACATTGCTACCTAGCCTCAAATTAGAACAAAGGTTCTTAAAAAAAGGAAGCACTACAACCTCATTTCATTTCATGAAGTTACACAGATTTACATGCACTGATGATTTAGTCCCTTCTCTTGATTAGAAATTGTTTAACCTTTTTTGTGTCATTCTGAACTCATTTGGGCTTTCAAGTTCAGGAGTTCACCTAAAACACAGGCAGCAACTTTTATGCAGTCCATAAACGAGGGGAAAAAAAAAGAAAAAAGAAACAAAGGAAAATAAAAAGTAGCAGTGAAAAAACAAGGAAACATCACAGAAAGTACAGCTAATCCAGTGAAAGTGTAAAAATTAAGGGGGAGAGTGTCATTAAAAAATGAATAGGAAAATGACTATACCTAATCCTTCCTTCCGGGTCAGGCAACACTTTCAGGAAAGCCCAAGTCCCACATAAATGGGCTCTTCATTTTTTCTAGAATTTTTTTTTTCCTGCCAGTTAAGTTACACTTAGGGAAAAGAAAAAGAATTTTCAGTGAAAATTTAATGTTCATGAAGTGAACACTTGGAAGCAATGGCAGCTAGAGTCATTAACTTTTAAAAGTTACGCTGAAATGGGTTGCATCGTTCACAAACAACTCACTGATCCTTTGCTTCTGACTGAAATAATCGGTGGGGATTTTTAGTAACAGTAAAATAGTTTGAATCTTTTTTCCCGTTGACAGACAAAGGAAATACGACATTATACACCAGTGAGAAAAAAAATGGCTTTTTCATTGTGATGATTTAAAAAAGAATTGCTCAAAGACTAAGATAAAAAGTTTTGGCAAGTATAAGGACTCCAACACAGTGTTACCACAGAGAAAATTCCTTGAATTATATGACAAAGAATACCATGCCCAGAAGGGTTATGCTGTTGCAGAACAGTGGCACTATGTACCATGGCAAAGAGAGCTACTATGGTGCTATCGGGAAAATCATAAGGATATTTTCAAAAGTGTCCACTGAGTTTGCTTGCCTAAGTTTTTGGGGGTCCAAGCTGAGTCTTAGTGTGTGAACTCATTTTCCACTAATATCAGGCAAAATTTCCAGTAGAATTAAGATTTTGATCCTTTTAAAATGGGAGGTATGATGCAGAACATAAAAAAGATCAAGCTGAGTGGACTGGGAGCCCCACAGTATGGATACCCGTAGAACTACTAAACATTTTTCAAAATCTACATTAATTTGTTCTAGCAACCCAAAAGTTAATATAGGTGGGTTAGAAATAATACACAATATTGTGATATTGCAATAATATTGTGTTTATTGCATAAAAATGACTAACAGTAAAAAAACCACTGCATCTCTATAGCTAAGCAGTATGTTTTTTTCTTTGCAGTATCACATAATTGTGATGGGAAAACCAATTTTCAACATAAAAATGAGATAAGGGATTGACTGTGTTCATGATTATCAGAAAAAAAAAAAATCTCAACAGCAGGATTTTTTAGCCTAATAGACAATCCTTTAAGAAAAGTGAAGGAAGATACTGTGCTTTATTAATTTAGGCTGGACAGGACAAAGCACTAGAAAATGTCTTGTAAGGAACAACCTTGTACTGGCAGTGTGTTGCACAAGATGACCTAATATGCCTTTTCCATAAACCTGTGATTTAGTCAAAGGCTCATTATTAAAAATATTCATGAGGGTGACTGATTTCTAAGCAGAGCTGCATTTGGGAACACCTGTCTCATGAACAGTTACACATTTAGAAACAAAAATAGAGCCCAATGAGAGCATGAATAAGTCAAATTAAAGTCACTGAAGACATTACAAGTCCAGAAAAATCAGAATAATAAGAACAATAAGTTGTTAGGAGATGGACCTTTTTTTTCTTGAACATTCTGCAAGTTTCTTTCCAGCCTCCCACTTAACTGATGAAATTCAAATACTTTTAGCATGAAGAGGGAAGGCTTTGGACCCCTAATTGCTCCTGTGCTCCGGGCAGCAATATTGTCCCTGCTGCTGGACTGAAGGCTAGTCTTCTCACATGAATTAGTGAGCCCTTAGTTGGAGGAGATTTGTTCAATGAACTCTACTTGCTGTTACACTTGAAAACTACCTGGAAATTCTTGGCCAGAGCAGAAAAAAACTCTTCTTTGTGGACTGCAGGGGGTGTTTCAGTACAATTCAGAACGTTGTTCTGATTATATAGAGCCATATGTGAGCTGGATCATACTTGCTACCTCAGGGTCAATATATCACAAAGTCCCCTTGCTGATATGAGGGTCTCTCTCTTTTATATTATATGTAGGATCCTTCAGTAATTACAGTTACTGCCCTTGGTGTCACATTGACCCACTCTGTTACCAAGTATACTATGGTATTGATGCCAGGTTTCTGGTAGCAATGCAAATCCATGCTCTGAAAATGCAGCTTGGATGTGACATACAACTTTTTCTGAATGTACCATTTCACAGGCCAAAATAATTTTTGATGCTGTTGTTAAATCCCAAGCACAAAGGTTATTGAGCTCAAAGCAGCTGTTTTCAGTGTTAGGCACCTGTACTTCTTCCACCTACCCAGCAAAGCCTGGATTAATTCATTTTCAAGCATTTTGACCTCTCTTAAGTCCATTTCTGTGAGCAAACCCTTAAGATGTTTGGGTGAGTTCGCATGTTTGAAGGAGAGGCTGGAAGTTCCTTTCAGCTGATTTGGCTTTATTGTTTTTTATTGTTTAATGTGTTCCTCTTACGTGGGAATACCTCCAGAGATTACTTGCAGGTACATTTTGTAGGCAGCAAACCCCTATAAGGAATGACACTACACCAGGCGTTGCCATGTCATGGCGCAGGAACATGAGCGTGGGCCTGGCATGGGCAGGGTGCTGTCCAAGCACCCCATTGACATAGGCAAAAGTGATTAGGAACCAGTCAGGTTTGTGTAGATTAGCCAAACTACATGAGAAAGTTGCTGAAGGGTGTTGTTTAGCAAGACAAGTGAAGAATTCTTAGAGTAGTTGAAAGAGAGATCTCCAGAAATTATTTGAAGCAACTGATAAGGGGGAAATTTTAGTCTAATATTATAACACTCTCAGCAGTATCACCAGGACTGGTTAGACTTATTCAACTGTGTAATAATCATCCAAGCAAACAGATGAAATTTTGTCACAGGAAAAAAGGAAGATGAATTTGATACATGATCCAGATGTATACTTTCTGAAACAGTCCTGCAATGGCAGAGGGATAGACAAACTCTCTTCCAGATCTAGGGTCAGATCCTTACCAGCTGCGAATCAGCATCTCTTCTCTGAAGTCAGCAGAACAATCCCACTTTATAACACTTGACAGCTTGACATCAAATTTCTCTGAGTCTTAATGTCTATCCAGGAAGCACTTCCACTGATGTCTGGTAAGAATTTGACTCTGCAATTGCATGACCTGAAGATTTCCAAAATAATAATAGAAAACCCAAACTAACCTTAGGAATGAGTGATTATTTCCTTCTAAGAAACCTACATGACAGTGCAGGAGAGCTGATGCCTGTGAAAACTCAATGTCAGTAATGGAGGGCACAGTGCAATCTAGTTTTTAATGGAGACAGGAGGAGGCATGTTTAAAATTATGTTGAAACATTCATTTTCTTAAAGGCAAAGCAGATTTCGGATAATATTGTTTCCCATTCCATAGTATTTTACCCATTATTAATTAACAAGTGAGATGACATTTTTTCCCTTTAAGAGAAAAGACAGCTCTGTGCAAAAGCAGTTGATTTTAGAATACTCATTACAGGGCAATTACAGTCTACAGTGAAGGCAGTTCTGGAACTTCCATGAAAATCTTCTCCACTTTCCACTGGTCATAGATCACATTTTCCAAGCTCAGACATCAGAAGCCTGATAAGTGAGTAATCCTTAAAGAGTTTGCCTTCATCCTTTGCAACCCGCAGGGAAAGGGCTTCTCTGAGATCCGAAAGCTCACTGATGGTAAATGGTTCAGGTGAGACCATTTTCTCCAGCAGTTTTATCCTCACTGAAGTTAAACCCACTGCACTGAGTACTCTGTTGCTGTTTGAAGGGAAAAAGGAAGAAAGAAAAAAGAATAAAACACAATCTTTCTCCAGCTCAATCCAAATGCCTTTTATATAGACCTTGGAAACTAATTGCAATTTCAGTCAGAAGAGCTTATCTAGGGAGGGCTAGCTTTTGCTCAGAAAACAGCCTGAGCAAGGGCTTGTGTATCAACCACACCTCAGGAGGATTAATTCCGAATGGGAGGCTTGGTTCTCTCTGTCACCCTGGTTTGGTCAAAAATGGGAGAGAGTAATATGTTGCGGTCTGCTATCAGCAAAGGTAGGATCCACCATCTTAACCCGTTGCTTCAGCTTGTCTGCGAGGAGGGTGAGCTGAGACTGGGGCTCTCACCGTTTCCCCTGCTGGGGTATATGGCTGACAGCCCAGCTCAAACCATACTCTAAATGACTCTCCAGTTTGTGTTACAGGGAATAGCTAATGATGCCACAGCTGTCAGCCTGGCATTTCATCTATTGCATTTCATCAAAGCTTCCAAACACAAAACACATACACAGACAGAGTTTTGGAGATAATAGTAATGCCAGCAAAGGCCTTTAGAAACCAAAACAAATGTTTGCAATCAACAGGATCTAACTGATGATGTTTATTTACAGGAGGCAAAATTGATAGTAAAGGAAGACAAGGTAGAAAGAAGAGATCGTGTTTAGACTGTGTCATATCACATAAGGAAAAAGGGATCAACCTCTATTTGAGAATAACAACATATTTATATATTTGGGTAAATTATTTTTCCACCGCTATGTTTCCAGTCAACTGTGGAAGAAAAGAGACTAACATCTGTGGTCTTTGCATTGTATTTTTCTAACAGCAGGATATGTGCAATAAGATATGTTTATTTTACTTGCCACTCATTTATCATCTCAACTAGAAATATTCCTAAAGACATTGTAGCAACTGATTAAATATTTTTCTCAGAAGAGAAGTATGAATCTTCATTTTCCCCTAGAAGCGAGTTCTGAAGAGTGGTTGTCACTCAGGAGCAGTGCTGCACATCCGTACAGAGGTGAAGAACACCTTAACCACAGCCAAGGAGGCCGCTGCACCCTGATGCATACCTGAGATGCAGAAAGGGAAGCTAGAGCATTTGGCCTCACTGGAGGACCAAATGTTTGAGCAAAATCCTGTTCTACTAGAGTCAACAGAAAAGCTTCCACTGACTTGGTGAAACCAGACTTTACTTCACTTTTAAAAAAGTGAACTTTCAAATTAAAAAAAAAATTTTCAAATGTTTTTCAAACAGTTTCTTTTTTTTTTTTTTTCCTAGAGATAGATCTTGAATTAGATCTTGAGTCTTGAGCCCTTGAGTTAGATCTTAATGGACAGCTTGGGACTGAACAACACGGCTCTGTTATAAATTCAGACAAAATAAGAAGAAAATAAGGTAACGTTGGTCCTTGCCAGATACAGGATACTTGGCTGTATGGACAATGGGTCTCAGGCTGTGCAGTTATTCCTTTGCAAAGTATGTTCTGACAGATACTTAAATTTATGCCCTTTCATGGCTAGGGGAGACAACCTCTTGATTTTTGTTCCATTATAAACAGACCAAATAAATTTTTTTCTCATTCATTAGCTATCTAATATTTTCTTAATTTAATCTCTTCCACTTTCAATTATGAAAGCCTTTGAGATTTGAGTTGTTAGTCAGGCATGGGGGTGCTTTGTTTAAGGGTTTTTTGCAGTGGTTTAATTAGCAATCAGAGGCTTAGCTGCTTTGCTCAGAGACATTGCCATAAGAAATAGTGATCCTTTGATATTAACTTTGGAGAAGCAGATTTCTACTGACGTTTCATGAGCTGGGATAGTTCTGATTTCTTTTCTCTGTCAACACCATCATCACAAACATCTCTTTTTGTAGTTTCTCTGCAAACAAGTCTGCCTTCCCTTCAAATTCGGATAAGCAGAACTTGAAGTTTTCCTCTCTAAAATTACAAAATTCAAAAATTCTTGAGGTCAGAGATGACCATTAGCTCATGTAATCTGACACTGTAGGAGACACTCCCAAACTACACTTTGTAACCTCATGGCACCAGGGTGCACAGATAGCTGCTTAAGATGCTTATGATCAACTGCATGTGCCAATAATTGCACAAGCATTATTTTTCCTAAATTTCCAAACACATTCTGAAAGATATATGCACTTTAAAGCATTTTTTCTCCATTATAGAAAACAATTTTCATGCCATAAAAATCTTTATATTTCGAACCTTCTTTTTAACATGTAGAACCCCTTCCTATAAGAGGAGAGGGATCAAAGTTTACAATTTAACCACAGTCTGGATAAGGTCACTTTGTTTTGATTCATAGCACATTATGGAAAAGTTGACAGTAAAGTTTCCAACTGAATGTTGTAGATTTTAATATAGAGGCTACATGCATAGTTTAAGTTACAAACAAGGCTGTGTATACAATAAAATACTAATTTGTCAAAGCAATTTATGCTTAGAGATAGCTGCAGGAATATTGACATTCAGAATTATTTCCTGTTGTGGACTTTTGTAAAATATCAAGGATTGTTAAGAAATATATTAAGAAAATTCCAGAAAGCTCTGAATGAGAACTTTTGAAGTACCTTGTTCCCATATTTTGTTTCAATATTTTGGTCAGAAATGATAATTGACTTTTTATTATGAAAAATTTTATTTTGGTGAAACCTCATTTGTAGATGAGAAAAATTCCTGTATAAAACAGTTCAACCTGGGATACTTCTGTTCTGGTTATTTAAAGTTTAGATATGACAATTTAAAATACGATAAAGATACCGTGAAGTTCATGGACTAATCTAAAGGCACAAACAGAGCAGACAAAAAATATAATCCACATTATATGGTTTAAGGTGTTTTTTTTTTTTCCTTTTTCATGAACAACTAAAGCTGTTAAAAACTGCTTTACTTCACTGGCAATCTGGGATGGCATGTGTTTTTAGCCCCAGTGGTCCTGAAGAAATAGTCACTGGTATTTTAGATGAAGCTCAGATAGCCTGAGGCCATTACAGGTCACTTCTCCAGACAGGCCAGGATGCTTTCAGCATCTCAAGCATCATGGGGTATCAGGTATTCTCCTAACCCTTCAGTCTGCTGCTTTTGCCAGATGGCTGAAGGGGGGATAGGATGGAAAGGTGAGCTGCTGCACTGGCTCTCTTTCTTACATCTCCTGGCTGGGGAGGAGAGAACAACCGGTATGCCAGCTATTTTCCCAAGGACAGCTTGCTGAAGAGGGGAGTAAATGAAGTGGGAAATATCTACAAGAAGGCCAGATCCTCAGCTGGAGGACATCAGTATGATCCTGCCGAAATTTGAATTATTCTGCATGGTACTAGCTAAGCATCTGCATTCTTTTGGTCTTGTCAGCTTTAGGAAGCTAGGCTGGTGGATTTAAAGCACATTATCGGGGCAAGAATGGAAGACAGTAGCAGTGACTAAAACCGTGTAGATGATCCACATTGTACCTTTTAAATTTTAAATATGGTGAGCTGGGTTATAAAGTTTAAGTACTCTTGGTCTATAGAATAGAAAAAAGTTGCTAGGCAGCACCACAGAACGCCATAAGAGAGACCCTCTCAGACACAGGAGAAATGCAAGTAACCGAAAAGGCACTGCCTATGATTATACACATTACTGCAGTTCAGTCTTTGGGCTCCCTGCTAAGACTGCCTGGAAGAGTGACAGTGATGGCCAGTTGCTGATTTATATACTAGAAGCATGCTGTCAGGAAAAAAAAATGCATATGTTGTCAAAATATTAAAATATTTTTAATAAAAATTATTTTGACAGGATTGCTGAAAAGTTTAATAGCAATAGTTCTTCTAATGGAGGCAAAATAAATATCTGAGCATCTGAGATAGATTAATACCGGCTACTGTGTGTGCATGTGCAAATGTCTGTGCGTGTGACTAGAATGAGTGGTTCTCCCTGCAGAATGCACCACTGGGGATAGAATGATACAGGGAATGGCTTATGGTTTGTGTGTCTGATGGTAAAAATCAATGACTTTCCTCATTGAAAGGTGCCCTCAGGGGCAAAAAGCAGTGAATAGCTTATTAGTTTGTGTGTGCATGCTGGCAGATGATAAAGCAGCATTGAAATCAGTCATAGACCATAATAAAGTACCCATCCCCATCTTAAAGCTAGTGTGTACTTAGTTCTCAGGGGAATATGCCTCCATTAACCCAAACTGTGCAGTAACTCATCTTTAACCACAGTACAAAAATGCAGTAGAAGAGGAACCAATAATGATTTCTTATGGTTACTGATGCAAAAATTTAATGGATAAATTACTGATGTCTGCAGCAAGAGTCTTTCTGGTGTAATATTCCATAATTCCATTTTACTATTACCTGGATTGGCATGGATGGACTCCAGCTGAGGAGCTGGCCTGATACCAGAAATGTTTTACTCATTTTCAAAAGAAAAGAGGAAAATCCGGAGTGATGTAACAAAGGAAAGAGACAAGAGAGAGAATGTGCTGCTCTTTTTCTCCTGCCAATGGACTCTGCTTTGGGTATATTCAGGTCATCTGTTCAGATAGAAAAGACCCACATACAACAATTACATTGTTACTAAGGTATTTATCGACCTGAAAATATTGTCATGCTAGACATTGTGTGTCAAGCCATGGGATGCTTTACTTTGATGATGTACGCCTGAATAATGCCAATATTGCCTTCAGCAAACCTAATAGCCTTTTAAGGTGAAGTTTTCCCTTAAGATCGCTGGGGAAGAGCAAGCACGGCATGTGTGCTTGTATCAATGGAGATCCGAAACTAGTACAAAGTGTGTCTTTTTTAAAGCACTTGACACTTCAAATATGTAGTATTTTGCCTTGAAATATGTCATAGTGATGGCCATATGTAGCAGAATAATTCCCTTAGCTGGAGTAACTGATGTGTAGCATTTATTAAACAGATGGATAGACACATGTATGCTTGCACATAGATCTGCTAACACTATGTTAGTCGTGGCACTCCCTGAAGGACATCTCTGGAAACCACAGGCAGAAACCCTGTCGTCATATTGTTATGTAGAAAGGTGCTAATGGTTTCCATAATAGAGCTTTACAATAAAATGCTATACAAAAAGAGTTAAGGCTATATTATAGTAGTTGCATCCAGTAAATTATTAAGGCTATTGCATGACTTAAAACACTCCTTGCAGATTTCTCACCTAGAAGTTGTTGTCCCCTCTTCTTAAGGAGATAGGCCTTATTATTTACAAAATATATGCCACTCCCTTTTAGGAGAACCCTTCACACTTAATCACAATGTAAAAGACAACTCCATTTCTACTATGTCAGATGTCAGAGTCAAAATAAAAACAAAAAACAGCAACAAAAATCCCCAAAGAGAATCATCATTGACCAATTAAATCTACGAAAGCCAAATGGGGATCACCTCTTATTAGCTACTTGCAAGCTTGAATTTAAGAGAAGAAAATACATCATGATATAATCTGAATTGATAAAATTTGCAAAATACAGTAGCAGTTGTGAGGATTGATTGTGAGTAAAGGTTGGAAAGTGGCTAGTATGTCTAGTAATATGGGCCACATATGTATCTAAGACAGATTAATAATGACACACTGTAATTGATATATTATATAAAACATGTTTGAAATTCATCAACATTGGACTACTCCCTTATGGATCAATCTTTTTGTTATCACTGCTATTACTCTGGGCTTTCAACACAATCATGAAGTGATTTCAGACAACACTAGGATAATATTCAGGTGAGCAGGAATGAAGGAACAAGATTTGCACTTGGAAATTGAAGTGGGGTCTTTCAGCAAAGAAAACTGGCTTTTATCAACTCACAGCGGACCATATGCTGAGGAACGCAGGCTATTTCCCAGCTAAATCTGCAGTAGAAAGGTTGGAGCAGCAGACAGAGAGGCAAAACCAAATCTATTATTCCTGCTTATCTTTTAAAATCATTAGAGAGGAAAGAGAACCTTCCTGTACTGGTCCACAGTTTCTCTGTTTTCTTAAAGGATACACAATGCTTCTAATCTTGTTGCACTACAAATCGAGAAAGAGAATTAAGAAAACTATGCTGACAGTATGGACAGTTTCCCAGGAGCTTTCCTCCAACCAAGAGTCATGAGCAACCAGTAGTAAATCAGTTACTGTACGCTTGATTGTAATGCTTGCTCCACAGAGAGTTCACATCAATATATCCCGCATCTGAGTATAGCCTCAGTCTCAACTCGCTTCTCTTGAAAGGGAAAGGAAAACAGAAGGCTTAATCTGAGGACTGCTCGTAAACCCACTGAATTCAATGGGTGCATTTATGTTAGCGTTTTCATTCAGATAAGAGTTGTCCTTTTAAAGTGAGTTTTCCAGTTTCTCCATTTACTGTGCTTTGGTTTGCTCTCGGAAAGCACCAGAGGGATTCCTTTCAAGTGAAAGTAAACTGGCAAATGCCCTTCAGGAGCATACCTATGCATGTCAATTCATGATAGGAGGTCGGTCCAGACTCCAGCACTAGTCTAAAGTAACCCTCCTTCCCCCAAAACACATACACGGTGGATAGCAAGTCCTCAGCACCCACTGTTTCACATTACAGACACACTCCCATTGTGCTGCACTCCTTGCAAATGCAGACATAGCCAGAGACATCTCTGGACATCTGACCTCAGAAACAAACTACTTGCACAGCCAGGTAAAATTGGAGATAACCCTTCACAAAAGAAAGGCAAGAATGGGTAGCATTATACGGCAGGACTTAGCTTCCCTGCTAAAATGATAAAATACATTTTGTTTTTCTCTGGTTGGCTCTTCCTTCAGGACCTGCAATTTCACACACACAAACAGAAAATAAATGCAAAAATTATTGTGGACACTAACACATCATTTTTTTTCCTAGGAACCTCATAATAAGACTATCCTGATTCCCTAAGGAGGTAAATTTGATATTTCTCTAGTGAAAATCCAGACCCCTTCTGGATATTAATCCACTTCACAAAGTCATTACGAATAATTTAGCATAAAAGCAGCCTTTTTCCTCAGAAGACAAAGAGGTGAGGCTGAAGCATTTGTAAAGCAGTGTGAAAAACATACTGTAGCTGCCTTGGCTCCATTTGGATGGAGTATAAATAAGGAATTTTGGCTGCAAATCCTGTCAGTCTCTTAGTCTTATTTAGCACAAATATTCAGGGAAAACAATGATAATATCATTTGGCTTTCTTTTTTTTCTTTTTCTTTTTTTTTATAGTGCTAAGTCAATGCATAATTACTGGAAAGCATTTCTGACTGAATTTTAGATGAGCATTTTGACAAAATATAATATTGGAAACAATCTTTATCAAACATTCATGTGTAGTGTGAGAGATAAAAACAGGAATCCATAATTCATACTGCAGAGTGTATTACCAAGTGTGAATAAGAGGCTGAATTTAAATGAGGAGGTCTGAACAATATTTTCTGCGAGGCATCTGCTTTAATCATTTACATTATTCACTAGGTTTTCCAGAACAGTAAATCTTAAATATATATTTGTGTTTGTAAGAATGTGTATGTAAATACACACATATATGCACACATACACAAAGCATTATACACATCCAAACATCACCACATATTCACTCAGATACAGAAATATGTTCATATACAAACAGACACAACAGCTTAGGGCCTGATCCTGCAGTCTATTTACATGAATGGAAAGACTCTTATTGACAACAATGGATTTTGGATCAAGACTTTAACGCCCCGTTTTTCCTCTCTTACCCTGACTTAACTGTAATATGAGTCAGATTAAGGCACAAGGAAAGATAAGCCTTTATTTACCCTAAAATAATTGAAACATTTACTTAGGTGATGACACACTTAACAGAAAAGCAAAATACCCACAATGAATCCACCTAAACAGCGATGAAACCCTGAAGACCTTTCTGTCCGCTGTTGTACCTAGCTGACAAGCTATGGAAGCTTCCCTAAAGTGGGTTTTCAGGCCTGGCTCCCTCTGCTTTTGGGGCGCAGGGACAAGGGGCCCTTGGGTGAGGAGCTATGCGAGATCAAGTCTCCTCTTACCCCGCTCACCTTCTCTACAGGATTTCTTATCCCTTAATGCAGATGGAAAGGAATTTTCACCCTCCTCTCAGTGGCTTGTCCTGCCTGTTTCAGCTCTGCCTATGCCACTTGCCTACGATGCTCTCACCAAGATAGCAAGAGTCACCTCATGATTGTTTGGTGCTTCGCTAAGCCCTAAACAGCTTCCAGCTCCTTTATGAAGCAGCAGGCCCTCTTTTCACTTGGCTTTCAAATCCCAGAATGAATTTTTTTACATAATGACCCTTATATTTCATGTAAGCTTATACGTTTGTTAATCATACTTAACATATTCATATAGATATGGTTTACACATGTAGCAGTTACTGGCTCATTTTTGACCTGCAGAAGGCAAGTGAGGCTGATAATGAGTTTGAGGACTGGCTGTCCCCCAGCCCTGTTTTGGAGGGACATCAGGATAGCCTTACTTTTTACAGGTGTGTTTACTGTGTACAATCCAGCCCCTTTTAGGAGAATGCTTTTCTAAGACCTAGGAGAGTATAGCTGCTGATGAAGAATCATGACGAAAAATAAGGAAGGACAGTGGCCAGCATTAATCCAGGTTCAGGATCTGATGTTCACAGACCCATTCTGACATTATTTCCCACATAAGGAGCATCCTCTGTGCCAACTTCTGTATAACTAATGTCATCTGCATACATAATCCTTTTATTTTCACATTCCAGTTGAGACTGGTAGAGCAACATCAGAAGCAGTTCAGGAGAAGGCCAAAGGACTGTAGTTGTCTGAGGCCTACTATAGGGACAAGGTCCACCTCCTCCGCCTGGGCTCGGAGATTGCCTGTTTAAGGAAATCTGCCCTCGCTCCTTCCACTAATGTTCATTTGTTATGAACAATCCACATTTTTTTCAGTAGATCACTGGGTATTGCTTTTTTATCCCCTCTACTACTCAACCCCTTTCTATTTCAAAAGAATGTGTTTCTTGATGATAGGAGATCTGTTTGGCAGGGTCAGGAACAGCTAGTATTGCTGCACAGAAAGTTGTCTTGCTGTGGTATGTATGTGTTTATATAAATAACTGTTTCTTTCTTGGAGAGGAACAGTGAACACATGATAGAAGAAAAATAGCAAAACACTGCAAATCTTTTTCAACAAAACATTTACTGAATTATATAGGGAGTATTAAAAAAAACCACAAAGTTTTTAATTATGTACGGCAGACAAGTCAATGAGAAATCATGCATGAAATCCATGCACTCTGATGACCAATGAAAAGAAATTTCACCTCTTTTTATGAAGCTGAGTCCAAATGATTAAAATGATTGTGCCCCATTATTTTAATTCTCTTTCCTCTAAGCTTTCTTTAATGGCGCTCTCTTCTATGCTTAAGCACAATGGTGAATTAATTCAGTCTCTCCCCTGTGGGGCAGAAGAAAAGCAAGATTCAACATGTCCCATTCTGCCAATATTTCATTCACAAGGCAGATTACATTTACCCATTTTTTTCCTCCTTGATTGTTTTATATTGTTATCCTGAGGAATGTACACAGACCGCAGAATTTGTGACTGGGAGACGTTCTGATAAGAAGGAAAAGTCAAACGTATTCCAAAACTGTAAAATGTATTTGAAGCAAAGCACTGCTCAGATGATGGGAAAGAGAGGCTGGCACAGATTTGACAGAAGGGATAAAGGGGCTGCACAACCCCCTCATTAACACTGTCCCGTTCAGGATACCTATTGCTGGAGCAGCTGTACAGCTCTTACAGCTTCCCAGTCACAGCTGCATCCAGTTCTATAGGGCCCAGACCAGTAAAACAAAAATTGGTCTAATGAGGAATGAGATCCTAGGGTTATGCCATTAAACTGGGATTCAGGAAATTTGGATTCTGTTACACATAGTATAGCATCATCACAGCATCTAGGTCCCCTGACAGCTTCTTGACCAAGTGATGGGGATGGGAAGCAACTTCGAGGGATGAGGTGGTGCAGCTACTTCTCTCCATCAGGGTGGCATACTCTGAGAACATACTTTGGAAAGGTTTCCTGAAACAGCCACATTTGTATGAAAATCATGGACTAACTTGGTTTAAAGAGTATTAGATGGAGATCAGTTTTGCATCTGAGTCATACGCTAAGTAAAATTGACAGTAAGGCTATGGACAGTCACTCCTACTTGGATTTGGAAGCCTGAGGATTCCTGCCTCAGGAATGAGCAATCCCTGTGCATCCTTTGCAGGAAAGTTGCTGTATAGCTTATGATGGTACACGATCCCAAAAGAGGAGGTATCCTGCCTTTTGACACCAATGATATCTCCAGTGAAGAGAACACCAAAACACCTTTAATCCTGATGTGGCTGTGGGCCTCCTCTAACCAGAAAACAGCCACAAGCTCAAAGAAAACTTCCAATAGCCTGGGCCACCCCTAGCCTATGCAGCCTCTGTCATATGTCTGTCACGTCCCTCAAAAGGAAGACCATTGGCTTCACTCAAGTAAGAGTCACAATTTAGCACTAAGTATTTGGCCAGTAGCGCACTTCTTCAGTCAGTCTCCGGCCTATCAAAGGGCCAGGGCTCCTTCAGGTGGAAGCAGGTCACCACCTGTAGAAAGGCTGCCAACGTTGCTTGTGTCTGTGTGACAGCTGGCTGCTGTCAGTTGCAAGTCCTGGTTAAGGCTTTACCATCTTTGCTATATCTTTTCTTAGTAATATTTTTCTAGGATAAACCCCCTTCCACATTCTTGGAACAGCCTCAATAACAAATAAAGAGTGAGAGCAAGACGTCAGTGAATTTCCTGGGTCATTCTTTTCTCAAAAAGGGGAAGATCAGAGATGGGATTTGGTTCTGAAACAAGAGTTACACGCAAGCAGGTAGGTTCAGGGACAGGAAATACTGTGTTTGGGTCCAAACTCAAGCATCATCCATCATTCAGACACAGGCCTTGTGTCTTGGCACAGGCCAAAGCATTTTTACTGGATGCAGCCTTTGTTATGGTAATTGATGCCTACATTGTCACATCCTTTCAGTAAATCACATCTTTTCAGAAACTGCCAAGATGGTCCGGGCTGATGGCAGCAGGGTCATGGAAGTCATCACGCAGAAAGAGAATGGATCGTGACAGTGGCACAGGGCACCCACATGCTCCTGTAAAACATCTGTTTGAGCGCCCCTTTTGGGAGGGGAAATCAGCATAGAAAATAAAGGATGGAAGTGGGCAGGGGCTTCCACGTGTAGTGAGTCACAAAGACTGTCTCAGACAGAAAACTGAAGCAGAGGCGCATGCTCGAAGGGCCTTGCTGGGGGTGCTTAAAGAACTTATAGAAAGGTTTTTCCGATGCTCTGATATGCAGACTGGATTCACTCTGCATGTTCAGACGTCCTGAGAGTTTGAAGTGTGACTTTGCGAAGGTACTGCAGCTCAGAGAGCAATCACTGGTGGAGACCCCTGGTCAGTGTCAGTGTGACCATTAGGATTAAGTGATGACCCACAAGCTAGAGGCAGCCAACAAACCTCTTCACCTGAGCTGCCACTTTTGTCTTGGAAGAAATGAGGACTGGCTTGAGGACAACAAGGAAAATGAAATCTTCCTTTTGTGCTGCAAGATTCAGTGAAGCAACATGAAAGGAAAGAAAGTGAACAATGCCTACATATGCTGACCAGCAAAACAAAAGAGATACCCTTAATTCTGGGCTTCCCAGTCATAACAATACCACCTTAAAAGGAAGCAAATTTAAAGTTTTGAGCAATTAAAAAATGATCCAGCAAGAATAAAACCATAAGATCTAAGATTAAAGAAACTGTAAGCCACTTTTCTTGTGTGGCCAATTTCTCCTTAAGGAAAATAATTCAAGCCTATATATACACTCATGAAAAAACAGATTTAGACTAGATATTCTGCTACAACTTGAACAAGAGCAATGTTAAAAGGTAGTTCTCTAATAAAGATTCCACCCGCATAAATAATGGCTTTTTGCAGCCTAATAAACCTTCCCCTCCTACATAATTATGTAGGAAGTGTAATGTTGTGTTACCCTGGCCCACATTCTCCTCCCCATCGTACACTCAAACACACACATTTTCCATTTGTAATTAATTGGAAAATTCTCTGTACTAGTTTTCTTTGCACTTTATAAAATAACACAGAGATTAATTAAGAGGTCTATATTTCTATTTCAAGGTTCAAATCCTTTCGCTGAGCACGTTGTGCTCTCGGAATCTGTAGTGTCAGCAGAATTCCTTACTTCAAAACACAGACATTTCTCTTCCTTAAACTTTCCTTTTTTATATGCAATTACTAAATGAATGTGAGTTGTTAGGAGGCCCAGACCACATTCTCACCTGTTATAAATCTAAGGCCAGAGCCAGCTGTGCTGTGGATGTCTGTAAAGGAGGCTGCATAAACGTATTATAAGACCAGGTGGTGCTGACTAAGGACTCCCTTAGATCTCAGCCTTCACCCTCTTAGCTGTTCTGGAAAATCTGAGCCTTGTAAAGCCAGCTATATCTTCACTGAAACTTGTGGAACATTCCCCCACCAGCTTAAACTCCTGTCCTTCCCATAGACGGTAGAGCCCTCAGGCATAGTACTCCAATTCAGATGCGTGCTGTAGCAGAGACAGTGCTTCCTCCACAGCTCTCAGTTCAAGGTTACTCTTCATTGTGACTTGTAGACGTAGACTTGGACTGTGTGATGAAACTTCTTGGAGTAACCTAAAGCCTGCCACCTTTTTGTCTTCTTTCGTAGATACTTAAAATAATTTTTTTAGTCAATATGTAGGTGCACCCACACATCTACAATGTTATCAGATTTTTGCTCTAGTGATTCGAATCAATTATTTCATTAGCTTTAGAAACTGCTTAAAAGCACTTCTATACATGTGTTTAAAATTTGCTTGGCATACACATAATAAAAAAAAACTTTAAACAATGATCGTACCTAACTGAAGCACATTACTGTCTTTAAATATAGCCTTTCATTAGCAAACCAGACAAATGAATGGAAATACATTCTTTCTCCTCTAATTGTTACCTACTATTACACCTCTTTCTACAGGCTGAACAGAAGCTTTAAGAGGATTGTGTAGGTAGGTCCTAATCCTAAAAATATTTATTTTTATGCCTAACTTCTGCACAGCAGTAGTAGCACTAGGTGTGAGCGTTAGTGTGATTGAATCACAAGGGCTTTAATATAATCCATTTAGTGCTGCTGTTAAGCAGAACTCTTAGAGTTTTGCTAAGTTT
Organism: Apteryx mantelli; assembly: GCF_036417845.1. Lineage (NCBI taxonomy): Eukaryota > Metazoa > Chordata > Aves > Apterygiformes > Apterygidae > Apteryx > Apteryx mantelli. Next base: position 17,289,955 of record NC_089984.1, read on the forward strand.
ACATCTTTTCTTACCAAGCACAGATTTAAATGCCACCCACAACAGGAGCTTTGCTGCCTGCAAACGAGTAAACACAAAGCAGAAACAGCAGAATTATTCTTTCACTTGTGCCTAGAAAACTCTTTCTCTTCTGTTGTGCCATAAAGCAGTTCTGCAAACTAAAGTGTTCTGGAGAGAGAGAGAGAGAGAGAGAGAGAGAAAGAGAGAGATGCGTTACCTTGTGGCAGCAGCAGACTGAAATTGTGGGCCTAACTTTTTTAATCTAGTTCCCAGGCAGCTGAGTGTTCTCAGTAACTCCCCCTGGAGAGCTGTAGGCATCAAGAATGCTCGCGTACTAATCAAGGCACTGAGAATCAGGTGTTAAGGGGCAACGTTGTCCAGTGCAATGTTTTAACCAAGAATTTAAACTCAAGGTCTGAGTTAAAATGAAGAAAGGAAGGGAACTATTTTCCAGCAAGGCAGAGGCCAAGGAGTTACACTTTGAAGTTGTAGCAGTTCTTTCATGCACTCTTCGCTGTTGACACCATCAACACACTGAATTTTTAGGAGTGACAGAAACACTACCATTAAAACAAAAGCAGGGCCAGAGGCAACTGATCATTCTGGGATATGCTTGCAAGGATACCATATCTGGGCTTCAAGGATAGCTATAGGATATCACTTTACATGATCCTGCATGATGTTTAATATATAGTTATTGCAAATAAATGGTTAAGTAGCATATAGTAATTAACAGAGCTATGTCTAAGCATTTAGTTTTCAGTGTGCCGCTTAAAGTTCCTGACAAATAAGTAATGTTTGTATTTTTAACACAGATTACAGTGATATGTAATAAAATCAATACAAACTGTTAAGACAGTTGTAGCAAATATGCAACATATAAAAACATATGGGATCAGCCTCTGGGATGAGTTCAGCAGCTACCCATCTTCAGCTTCATGGCCATATATGGTACTGCTTAAAAGCCAAGAAAAGGAATGTGGTTGACATGTATTAGCAAATATGTTCTAAAAATGCTTTAAAGGCCTAAGGCAACTTAGTGTATGATAAAATATTCACTGACTTCTCCACGCTGGATGTTATGAATGTTTTGGAATACACTGATTAGCATGTGATAACACCATAGCTTTAGACAAAGCCCAGATGGTAAAGGTCCGGGTTCAGGACAGGCTCAAGAAATTGAAGCATTCAAGAAAATGAAGAGGACATATTTCCCAATAATTTAGAAGGCAGCTAGAAAGTCCTGAGCATTTTTTAAGATCTGTCCACCAGAAAATTAAAGACAAGCACTAAATCAAAGCAGATTTAAGAATCACAGAAATAAGTCATTGCAAATGAAAGGTCTTACTTCCATGACAGAAACTGCCATGATGCCTACAGTTTCCCCTCTTGCTGAGCCACCACAGCACATTATCATAGTCTTGGGCATTCATGGGAGATATCATCCAGACAGAGAATCCAACCCAGGGAAGTCAATGGCAAAATTAGGTAACCAAGCTAGAAATGTCAAAATACAATTTTTTGGAAGAATGGATAGGTTAGGATAGGACCCTTTTCAGGAATGTTTGCTTAAATATTTCCCAATCCAAAATATTTTTTGAAACAAAAATTTTGCATCTGACTTGTATTGGAAAAGCTCAGCTGAGCTTTTTTGAGTTGAGAAGTATTCTGCCATGCAATAGCCTCCAGCTCACTTGTTCTGCTTGGGAAAGATCCCAATGAGATAATGTTGAGCTAAGATATTCTTTATGCCTTTTTCTAATGTCTAGTTTTCTCCTCAAAGATCAGGGAGCCACTTGGCAGCAGTTTCCCTTGTTAATGAGAGAGGGAGTTGGAAAGCATTGTTATGAAAATAAATTTTTATTATCAGTAATAATAATATTCCCAGTGTTTATGCACATTAATTTTAAATAAACATATGTTAAAATAAGATTGCTACTTACACTGAGGAACTGTTATAACATATATATTTAATTTACATAAAATAATTCATGATAATTTAATTAGCTCTTTGTTTCCTCTTGGTTCACCACTAAACTGTGAGCCACTGTCACAGATCTTCAGAGAATTGAAAAAAAACAGAGAGACATGTAGCAAAACATGTATTTTGGAAAGTAATGAAAATTTTGCACTTCTGAAGTAGAAGACTTAAAGAGCTTGTTGTTCAAGGGAAAATCCCCATGGGTCTTCTAATCCTAAACAGTGTCCTGGGAAAATCCCTTCACCTTTATCCCACTACTGCCTTCTGTAACTGAGCCTGAGAACTACATTCAGTTAATCTTGGGGTCCAGCTAAATCTTTATCACACTTTATAACTATGCCTTTCAAGGTGCCTAGCTAAAGCTAGCTGTTTTTTATAGAGTATAGACTGTTAAGCTATGCTCTCCTGAAGATTTCTGTATGTAAACAAAGTCACTCTTAAAAGTGAAAATAAAACAGAAACCAGAACCATTTATTCCACATAAGGGAAATTCCATCTGCCCTTAATCAGCACACTGACAACAACGAGACGATGTAGATTTTCTATCATACGGTTTTGCACAGATGCGCAACCAGAGATTGTGGGTGTGTAGGAGACAGGCACATACCTATCCCTGTGTGTAAGTGTATCCCTGCACACCTCACAAATGACACACACACACAGAATTCTCCATCTTTACCAGTTTGTGTCCACAGATTTGTAATGGCCTTTAAATTTTTTGTTTAATCCAGAGTTTTTCTGAGATAACTTATCAAAAATCAGTTTCCTGTACTTTTTTTAGGATGACTAATAGAAGAAATGATCTTTCAAAAAATTATAGTGATAGTGATGGTAGTTAGGAGATAAACCTATTGTTAAACATATGACCTCAAGCAGAGAAAGCCTTTCATCACCAGCTCGGATGGTAGTGAACGAAAATCACTAGCCATCTCATAGTCGCACAAAAATCCATGAGGGAATGAGCGGAGTATCTCATTCCATTTTTTAGTGGATAAGTATGGGTTCACAGCACACAAATGCATCTCATACTGTCCAAAAGGCATCAAATTAGCTGTGATCAAGCATTGATTAGGAAGCATAACGGATAATCTTCTTTCTTCATCTAAAAAACTGCTCTCTTTAGAACAGGGCAGAGGTTGAAGGATGATACTATCTGTTTTATATGTTCAGCTGTGTTCAGTGGCATACACTAAGGGCTTGAACCTAAGGCCATCATATCTGGCACCTTTCTCACAATTGCATTTGTAATTCACTAACATTTTGTAAATTGAAGTACCATAAACCACAGCTGAAAATTGTTGGAGCTCTCATTTAACCAAACCACCTTGTTCCTGACTCACATTCAGTCTAAGAAAAGAAACTTCTTGTTTCCTGAAGCTTTATCAAGCATCACTCAGACCTATCAGGTCAGATACTACCTATGCATAATTATACGAGAGGGTAAGGAAGCATGTACCAGGGATGCAACCTCCTGTGACAATTTCACCTCTCCTTCTCCCTCTACCCTCTTTCCCTCGGCCTCATGCACTCTCTTTTCTTTCAGGAACAAGCCGGGATTGCTCAGTGTCTCCAGAAGCATTTAGTCACAGGACTAACCTACAAAGGTATTAATCCTGCCTTGTTCCCCAGAATTTCCTGTATAAGGGCACAGACTCACTCTCAATGTGTGGGTTAGATGTTATGTTCTGCAAGTTAACATAGTTTTTCATTGAATGATATCAGAGGATAAAGTCGTGATCAAACCAGTCTTTGAGAATTTGGGGAGCGGGGGAGGTGAGAGCAGTGGTCTTAACACCCTTCTGCTTAGGTTTGTTTTAAAATTTTGGTGTTCCTGAGGAGGTGGGAGAATAGGGTTACTAGTTTTTGTCCTCATTTTGTGGGTGGATGGAGGAGAACATCTCACTCCTCCGCTATCTTTTGGCTGTACCCTTGGGATTGGGTTCAGTGTTTTTGAACATGGCTCAGTGAACATACTTCATGCTTTATGAGATATAGAGTTGCACCTCAAGAAATGCATGGCCCTAAGCCCCAATGGGATGTGGCCAAGCTTGTCACATTGGCTTTCAGAGAACAGTGCTAAATTCATTGCTTTTTTGTTGTAAACCTGATTCAAACTCAGGTCTCAAGCTGAGAGAGACTGGTGCATTAACCTAATGTGCCCACTTGACTCTCTCCTAAGTATCATGATAGATTTCTTTTAATCTGCAGCAGAAAATAAATTGCTGGAGGAAAAAAAAAATAAAGATTTGTACTCTTTAAAGACTAATCACTTTCAGGCACTGTATGGCAAACAGCAAGATTCAGAATGAATCCTTTTACTGCATTACTCATGACAGCTTACAACCCAGACTATTAAACATTCATCAATAAAAATTTAACATCCCATCTTCCCTTTGATATCCTCAACTGCTCCCTACATAAGACAACAAGAAGGCTTTCCACAGCTCAGTGTGATGGCAGGACATCAAAGCAGCCTCCACAGTCAGCCTGCTTCGAACAGTTTCTTGTATTTAGAAAGTAGAGTTGTCACATGGGAGGGGAAGAAGCAATGCAGGAGATTCTCTCTGGTTTGAATACATATAATCCCTCCCAAGGGGTACAGTATGTCCATGTTGTGGCTGAGCAGCAAGTTGCAATTCACATTTCTTCTGATAAGTATCTGACAGACCACACAGAAGCAGGAAAAAAGGAGCTGGATATTTTCCTTTGTTAAACAATGAGCGCTTCATGCCAGGACTTCAGCTGCTGGAAAAAAGATTTTTGTTTAAAAAATAACTGGATTTCATTACATTCTTAACTGAACAATTTGTTGTAGCTACTGTTTGCTGGAGAAGTGAAGTTTGTAAACAAATAAACCTATTTGTTTTCTTCCTCAAGAAGATTCATGCTCGACTGTCAAAAGGCAAGAAGGGAATTGTCAAAGGGCATGTCCAGTTCAGATCATCAGCTTCCACTTTCAGCTACTTAACTAAAGGAGAGCCTGCATTTCAACCTAGAAATCTCACAGAGACAAGTTCACAAGCAAAGATTTTGGGCAGTTTCTGCATTTTCAACCATGTTCAAATATGGTTTCCTGGTGATTTTTTATTTCTCTCATTTCTACTCTGGCCTAAAGGAAAAGCACAGTGGTACATGAACCTGAGGAAGAGAAAAACTGGCTCAAACCTTAAAAAGTTCAGTCTAGGCTGAAGGTTCAGCTCAGTAATGTGATGTCCACTTACCCACTTCTAATTTAGGTAACACAGATTTCACCTGTTCTCAGTCCCAACCTGGAACACCAACAGTGTGAGTTTACCTACTTTTAGGTACCATTTATACCAGTGAATCATCTGGAAATAATGAAGGTTTTAAAAATTATTATTCCTTACCTCATCCATTGGCAATGTAACTTACAAAGTTTTAGTTTCATAGGGAAAAGTGGTCCAATATATGGAGCAGCTGCTTGAAAACATACTATTCTCCCGCAATGAACCACATTTCAAAAATGATAACATCTTCCTTGGAAAGATTCCTCTCCAATTGCCTTTCTCTCTGAAAAGTCTTTCCACATCTCCGTCACCCAACTGATCCCGGTTCCCTTTAATGTTTGTTAGCTTCCCCAGACCTACAGAGCTGCTCAAGCTGGGACTGAGTGCAGTTTGTCCCCAGAACAGACCCTGTCTTGAAATTACAACCCTTCCTTTGCAGCTAAACTTGTGATTGCTGGACAGACTGGATAAGAATAGCGCTACCAGGGCACCTGCCTATACCTTTTCCCAACAACTGCTAGGCCTCAGTGGTACTTATTAAGCTGGACCTGATTCAAATTCCATTTTTAACTGAAAGACTTCAGTGACGCAGGTGGATTTTGGATCAGATGTTAAGTTGAAAGAGACCTTGGGGTTGACTAGAGTTCTTGGTTAGATTTTGTCCTATCTGTCTTTTCTCTGACTCTTAGATCCTGATACTAGTCATTTTTATTGCCTGCTGCCCACCTGTGGTAGACTCGAGTTTCAAGAGTAATACTCCTGCCTGTAGTCTGGCTGTTTCAGGAGTAATGAGGTGCTCTGACAGAAACTGGAAAAAAATCTCACACTGTGCAGATTTCCAAATATTTATCATTTTCTCAGTCACAGCTGCACTAGGATGAGGGAGATAGCCAAGTAAGAAGGAAGACAGCAAAAGGAAGAAAGCAATGTTCTCTTGGTGAAAGAAACTGTATTTTTCTCAAGATTATTGGATTCCTTCCAACTTATTTTATCAGATGACTAGTAACTTCCAGAACCTGTCATTCGGTGTAGCTTTTGATAGCAGGTTACAATATCAGCTGGCCAAAGAAATTGTATTTATGTCAGCAAGGGGCATGGAAAGAAAAGGAAGCATCGCCCACAATTATGAGTTAATTGACCTGGCTTTTCTTAGTTTTTACTGAGTCCTTTGGGAGTCAGAGCACTGCTAAGGAGGCTCAGACACTCTCCCTCGCAGCCTCTCATTCCTGCTGTGTTATTAGTAGAAAGCCAAAGTTGTTCAGACTCCACATGAATTACAGTCACTCCAGCTACAAGTCTTTTACTGTGGCCTTTTACTTATCTTTAGTTTCCCTTACCTTCTAAAATACTTTGCACTCCACTCCTTTATAGCACTGAAATATTTGCAGATTATCAGTAATAAACTAAGTTTAAAAAATGCAATAGATTAGGACAATAAATATAGTCTTTCTTCTGGTTTTATCCTTAAAATCAATTCCCATTTCCTATTTGCATTTTCCTGTTTTGTTTCTTATCTCTTTAGGAAGCAATTTCTTTCTCCAACTGGGAAATAATTCTATATTCAGCTGTCCAGGATCTGTCACAAAGGTTCTTAAATCCCGTTCATATTTAGCACAGCAGTGGGCTCTTCTTTGTAATTTATTTAAGGGCTTTCCACTGACTTCCAGGCACTAGCAACTAAATAATATGGGATAAGTGAGAGAATGAAATGGCTTGCACAGACAAGAGCTTTCTTTTGTTTTTGTGAGTCAAGAAGGACCAGAACAAGAAAATCACAGTCTCCACTACACCTCTTTATGTTGTTCCAGAGCTGTAGAAGTGCTGTAAAGCCCCTTTCAGCAGTCTATTGGGCATACACCTTCTGCAGGGGCCGTTCGTGTACTCAGGTGAACCCCATTTTACATCCTAGTTTCATTACAGGACAGTAACTCAGCGAACGATGGGATGGCGGGTGCCATTCAGCCTGAAAAATGTTGGCTGACATTGCGGAAATGCCATTCAGTATTTTTGATATGAGGCCCTGGCGTGATGGTGAGACCAAATCACGGATGTTCAGTAGCAGTGTAATGTCAGAAAAGTACGTCAGGAATTTTCCACAGCACCGTCCCCTAAAGGTGTGGAGTTCAGCAGTATCTTGTCAACACTGTCAGAGCAGGCACAGCACTGCAATCCTGTAGCTGCTAGTACAACCAGCAGTGCAACCAGTGGCACAGATGCAGCTTTGAAAACAGCAGGGTGCCTTGTACGTCTGTGGTACTACACTGTGGTTTTTGTTTCAGTGCCAGTTATCCTACATTAGGTTTGCCTCTGAAACAGACAAATACCTGAACACAGATTGGGGTGAAAATGACTTACTTTATGAAAAGCTTGGACATTTCCTAGTTTCAGTCTTGTTTTCATAAAAATGAAATCTCGAAGCATACATTCATTCCCAAGACTCATTTCAAGAAGAATCTAAACAGGTAGGACATGGTTCGCTCAACTGGGATTTTGCCCACATAGTGAGACTAGCACCTTTCATTTCTCTGAGAACCTCCCTGGTAATTTTAAAGTCAGCTACATGTTAGCATCTGCTAAAACACAGTCATCCTTTCTAGCACACTCTCCCCTTTCTTGGTCTTTCACCCAGTTTCCAAATCATTCCTGAGCAAATGCAGTGCAAATACTCATCAGAATTTTTGGTTCTCCGTATATGCTAATACTTACTGCTTAAAGGGGTGTGATATGTGGATTTGATTAGTGAAACTTAATCGACTGAAAATTGTATGAAAAACATTTATATTAATGACTTCTCTAACTCAGAGCACTCCTCTACTACCAAAACTGGTGCAGCAGGCATTTCTATTTTTAAGCAGGATATATTCCTAATGTAACAATCACGTGATAAGCAGAGTAAGGCTTTGCTGCAGGGCAGTGCTGCATCTGTTATCTCAAATATGTAAGCTGTGACTATCATTTTAAAAGTAAAATTATCTGGATGTACTAGCTGTGCATACAATTTTCCTTCTCTTGAAGTAGATTCCAGCTGACTGGCTGTCCTAATTGCAAAGGAATTTGAGTAAATTCTCAGCATTGGTCAAAATTCACACCTGTGCAGAGAGACTGCACAGACCCATGGGCTATTAAAGTCCTGCTCAGCCCTGTGAATCGTGTCTCTGCAATACCTGAGACAGTGGGAGCATGCCAGAAAAACAGGCACATTCTTTCATGGTGGAGTTCATTGCTTTCAGGTGGCTAGGTTTTTTGCACAATGATAAAAAAATCCTCAGGTTTAAAATCAAAAGCTCCAAATTTAGAAAAATCTTTAAAGCTACTGAGACACAAGTCTAGTTGGGTATAATTCTGCCTGGAAGCAAGTTTTAGCTCTAAAGTTACAGGATCTTTTCAAATTTGCACCCTGACATTAGTATCAGGAGAGGTACATTTTACTGATATAATTAGTAATTTTAATCTTAATTGGTTTGAATGATGGTATTACAGCAATATAGTAATAACAGTGAAACTGTAAGCTGCTAATAGTAATGTACAACAGTCAGCCAACACTGACTTTGACATTTCTTTAGCAGAAGTAGAATATAAAAATAACTCGTATGTACAGTCACCTACAGACACACTACTGGAATAAGAAAAACATCAGTGACAGCAATACAGTTGGTAGATCTCAACACTTTGCATCAGTTTTATAGGCAACAGGGGAAAAAAAGTATGCTAATATATAGGAATTAATTTTCTTCCTGTTAAAAGAAATGTAGGGTCACACAGTCACTCAAATGACTCATCTGTCTACACTTTGTCCCCGTCTTTCAATGAAAGAGTCCTGTGCATAGGACAAAAAGTCTTGTAAAATTCTCTAACCTTGTGTACTGCAAATCCGAACTAAGAAGAAAATGCAAAAAAGAGTCAAGTGGAAAACTTTCCCACCCATTTGACTACCAGCCACTTTCTTCCAACAGCTGACAATCAAAAGCACATTAGCTGCTGCCAGTCATCATCACAATTTTTATAATGTTGATATCTGAACCTTAGGAACTCAATCAACATATCAACTCAGTTCATATATGTAAACACACAGAAGCTGTTTCAGTCATGATAACCGTAACTGGAGAGTTTAAAATAACTTCATTTTCCCTCTTCTGACTACTACTGAAATTTTTCACAAATGAGGGAATTTAACTCAGCTCATATACTATATCCACTCTATGAGGAATCCCATTTTATACCTTAATTTAGTGATATAGAGCTTTAAAGAACATCACTGAATCCAGTCAGTTATTCATAATACTAACTTGATGTTTTTAAATATCACATAGAAAACAGAATTAAAGTCTATACATTGTTGATGCTTCCACTTTGGAAATTGGGAAGACGACATATGTCACACACTAGCCCCTAGCACTCAAGCAATGATTCTTCTTAATTTCATTTTCATTAATACAACTCAGCTTCACTGGGTGAGCCGAGAGACAGGGACTTACTTGTTCAAGTACTTGCCCCTTTGGACCAACTTCATTCTCAGGCACTCAGGTCCAGTAGACGAGACACATAAGTTGTCCTGAATTGCTGCTAACTACTAGTGTAATACCAATAGGAACAGTGACAAGTCCTGAGCCAACTTTGCATTTCTTAAATGCTTGGGTATTTTTGTGTGCTCACATCAAACTGAGACAAACAGCTTGACATTTAAATGTCTCTGTTAAGAAGTTGCAGCACAACTGCTTAACCCTGTATTTGAGTTTGCCATTCATTCACAAGATTCTCCTCCCAGGATGGATCTGGCACACAACCTGCTGGCCTAGGGATTTCTCATGGCTCCCTCCACTCACGTACGCACACTTCACTCTAAAGCATTTGCCTGGTGGTGAGCTCTAGACTTCAGAAAGTACCATTTCACTTGCTGGGCTGCAAACAGGCCAATAAGGAAGAAATTCTAAGGTGTAGAAATGGAGAGATAGCAGGCATTTAACTCAAAATATCTGCCCAGCATATGTTTATATATTGAAATGGGCTGTCAGTAACAAAAGTAAAAGTGAGAGAGGGCAATGTGTTGAACAGTTCATTTTAGTGCATTTCAGTTGTTTTGAAGAAATTATGGCGGCTAACTACTGCTCTTGACATTTTACAGAAGTAACCCAGGGCTTGTAATAAAATCATGAAGCCGTCTGCTGTGAATATTGTCCGTTATTTGTTGAAGCATCACTTCCCATATAGCTGGAAAAGGGGAAAACAGACTTTACACAAGTAATGATGTTAAGGCACAGAATCACAAAAAAAGAATTACAGCTATGTATCTAGGATGACATGTTGGTCTTAAAGACACACAGCCAATATAAGACAGTCCACTTAAGAAAAACAAATCCTATCCTGTTCATAGTTTAAAATCAGAACCTGGAGCTCAGTTTAGTCACGCTTCCCTTTAATATTCCAGTTGAAATGGTTTATAGAGGGTTAACTTGTGGCTAATAGATTCTTTAAAGCATATTGCAAGCCCTTGTAGCTTTTGTGATTATTATAGTTGGTTGCAGATTATTATAGATGGTTGCAGATGGTTCTACGTACATCAGTAGTACGTGATAAAGATGATTATAAGTCACCTTTGACCATTCTATAAACAACCTATAATTATTTATTAAAACATCCACTAATCATTTATTAACTCTTCATACACTATAACTGGAACTCTTGGTTCCGCTGCTGACTTGCTGTCATTTCTCAACACATTCAGTTTACATAGTTGTAAAACAAATAGAATTGGAAGTTATGGACCTTATGCAAACACTGCCTATAGGTAAGGTCCTGTGGCATGAGTTACACAGGTCGCCTTCAGTTACGCAGCTCATTGTCATGATTCCTTCTACCCTTACAGTAGGCACGTTTATTGGCTGCAGAAGAGTTCCATCACACTTAATTTTTGTGAAATAAGTATTATACCATAACACAACTTATTTATTGTGCGTTAAAAATAGGTAGACAATACAGGCCCAGAAATGAAAAGGATTATCATTATCTCTTGTTTTATGTATAAGGAACTGAAACACAGAAGATAAAGGACTAAGTTTTCCCGAGAGACCATTGCATTCACTTACAGAGTGCACACCACTCTGAAAAATGCGTAGGCAGATTGTTAAAAGGTGGGAAGCAGAAAAAAATCCAGCTGTCCTGTTTCCTAGTGCTATGGGATAGAGTTGTGCTCTTCCAGCAGGACCATCCTGCCTCTACTTATGAATATCAGAGATATATTTAGATAAAATCATCAACCATTCAGGCTAGGGATACCTGGGATTTATTTCATCCCATCCTCCTTGCAGATTTCTATTCCTAGTTCTGCCAACCCCAAATACTAAAAATGTGAGCCAGGTCCCAAAATGGTGGGGGTTTTTTCAGTTGCTCTTTTTGAATTATTTTAAAAACCTATTAGCTTTTTAGCCATGGACAATCACATTTTCCAAGCTTTACTCTGTAAGTGTAAGAGAGAGAACCTTACTTCATAAGTTTTCAAATGAAAGCTGAGTTATTTCTGAAAAAACAGCAGCCGCCTCAAGAGTCACAGTAAAATCACAGCAGATGGAAACACTGTATTTTCCCCCATTTGTGAACATACAGTCTTTCTCCTAATTAAATGAGTCATGCTATCTAGTAAAGATAAGCCTGAGTTACAACTGACTCCAAGGAAATCCAGGAACCACATATTTAAGGCTTTCTTGAGTTGAAAAAGTTAATGCTAATTTCTACCACTTCCTGTACGTCATCAGACAAAAATCTGTCCTAGCATTTTCATCATTTTTAATTTTTGTTTCTAAGAAGACCTGAGAAGTATACAAAAGAAAGAGAAAAAAAACAGCCTGAAATATTTCGAACATCAATAAGGATTGACTTGGGCTTGATTCAGGCTCTGGGCAGCGGTCCAGTGGTGAAGTGTGTGTTTTATACTATCCAGACTGCTTTGCCCTTTCCTTCACATAATGCTAATGAGTAACAGAGCAACTCAAACATCTGAGCTCTAAGGTGTATGCATGTTTAGGTTGGTTTAGTTTAGTCTTAAGAAAGATTAGGAACGGGGAACTACAGCTCTACTGAGGTGTGGAGCTGCATTAATGGTTTTATATGTAAGACTAACTCTCTAGACTTGTTCCTGGGATTCTTAAGTATCACACTATGTTTGATTCCCCTCTCAAGCAATTAGACTGAGCAGCTACAATTCAGCAGAACAGAAAAAGAGCAAAGATGAGTTTTCAGGTGTTAAGCAAGAAAATGTCAGTATACTCTGCTATCTACACTAAGTAAACAGACAGATTTTTCCAAACTTTCCAAGAATAATGTCAACACTAAGTACATTCTTAGTACTCCAAACAATCCTTTTTATGTCTTGTCTGCTGAGGAAAGTGGCTAACCCAACTGTTCCTGAATAAATTTCGATGGAGAGACTGTACTTAAAAATTGATATTATTCTGGAGTAACTATTCTAGGATGACAGTGATTTCCATTCTGGAACAGAAAGCCCATGTAATTAACTCTTCCAGAATAGTTTATTCTGCAGTAAATATACCAGCATGTTTTCTCATGTAAATACGGGCATAGATATGTTTTTATCATATGATTAAATCCTATTTATGCTTCTCCTAACCAAGGGGATGTTTTCACAGAATCACAGAATCACAGAATCACTGAGGTTGGAAGGGACCTCTGGAGATCATCTAGTCCAACCCCCCTGCTCAAGCAGGGTCACCTAGAGCACATTGCACAGGATTGCATCCAGGCGCATTTTGAATATCTCCAGAGAAGGAGACTCCACCACCTCTCGGGGCAACCTGTTCCAGTGCTCTGTCACCCTCACAGTGAAAAAGTTTTTCCTCATGTTAAGATGGAAGTGTCTGTGTTTCAGTTTGTGCCCATTGCCTCGCGTCCTGTCGCTCGTCACCACTGAAAAGAGTCTGGCCCCATCCTCTCGACACCCTCCCTTCAGATACTTGTACACATTGATAAGATCTCCTCTCAGCCTTCTCTTCTCCAAGCTAAACAGGCCCAGCTCTCTCAGCCTTTCCTCATAAGAGAGATGCTCCAGTCCCCTAATCATCTTTGTGGCCCTTCGCTGGACTTGCTCCAGTAGTGCCACATCCCTCTTGTACTGGGGAGCCCAGAACTGGACGCAGTACTCTAGATGTGGCCTCACCAGGGCTGAGTAGAGGGGGAGAATCACCTCCCTCGACCTGCTGGCAACACTCTTTCTGATGCAGCCCAGGATACCATTGGCCTTCTTGGCCACAAGGGCACATTGCTGCCTCATACTTAACTTGGTGTCCACCAGCACTCCCAGGTCCTTCTCAGCAGAGCTGCTTTCCAGCAGGTCAACCCCCAACCTGTACTGCTGCATGGGGTTATTCCTCCCCAGGTGCAGGACCCTGCACTTCCCTTTGTTGAATTTCATGAGGTTCCTCTCTGCCCACCTCTCCAGCCTGTCCAAGTCTCTTTGAATGGCAGCACAGCCCTCTGGCGTATCGGCCACTCCTCCCAGTTTTGTATCGTCAGCAAACTTGCTGAGGGTGCACTCTGTGCCTTCATCCAGGTCATTGATGAAGAAGTTGAACAAGACTGGACCCAGGACTGACCCCTGGGGGACACCGCTAGCTACAGGCCTCCAACTAGACTCTGTGCCACTGAGCACAACTCTCTGAGCTCTGCCATTCAGCCAGTTCTCAATCCACCTCACTGTCCACTCATCTAACCCACACTTCCTGAGCTTGTCTATGAGGATGCTATGGGAGACAGTGTCAAAAGCCTTGCTGAAGTCTAGGTAGACAACATCCACTGCTCTCCCCTCATCTACCCAGCCAGTCATTCCATCATAGAAGGCTATCAGATTGGTTAGGCATGATTTCCCCTTGGTGAAGCCATGCTGACTACTCCTGATCACCTTCTTTTCCTCCACATGCGTGGAGATGGCTTCCAGGATGAGCTGCTCCATCACCTTTCCAGGGATGGAGGTGAGGCTGACTGGCCTGTAGTTCCCTGGGTCCTCCTTCTTGCCCTTTTTAAAGACTGGGGTGACATTGGCTTTCTTCCAGTCCTCGGGCACCTCTCCTGTTCTCCATGACCTTTCAAAGATGATGGAGAGCGGCTTAGCAATAATGTCCGCCAGCTCCCTCAGCACTCGTGGGTGCATCCCATCAGGGCCCATGGATTTGTGGGTGTCAAGTTTGCTTAAATGATCTCTAACCCACTCCTCCTCCACCAAGGGAAAGTCTTCCTCTCTCCAGACTTTCTCTCTTGCCACCAGGGTCTGGGGTTCCTGAGGGCTGGCCTTTCATTATCAATTTAAATTGATCTGACTGCATTCTTCTGCAAAAAGGGACAGTCCTACTCTTTTCAGTATTTCAGTTGTATATACCTGCTACTTTTCTTCTGTGAGCACTAGCATTGCTGTGATTGCCCAAGGATCCAAATGAATGAAAATTAATACAAGGACTGAAAAGGGTCTAGTTTTCAACAAGATCAGTACCCTGATCTGGCTGCCCCCACAGCTGCATAAGACAGGTGCTGACAGATGAAAAGCCAATGTGTATGTGCAATGAGAATGGGGATAGCCTTTTTGGCAGCTGTGTGAATTTATATTGGTTCAAACTGGTCATGAAAGTACACCCTGGCATAATTTGCCTTTCCTTCTTCCCTTGAGATCTGCTTTTATTTGAAAATCATAACATCAAACCTGGAATTCACAATTATAAAACAACTGGCTTACATAGTAACATAGATTTGCTGTGACTTTTTTTTTTTTCCAGAGGGTGGTAACCTTTCTCTATCAAGATAAAATCTTATAAAATGTGAAAACTTTGATTTATGCACTGGTTCCAAAATATAGATTATTAAACGATCTTCCTTGCAAGATAAATGATGCAGCTGGGTTACATAACGCTCATATTTTGTTTTAAGTCACCAGTGGAAACCTGGCTGTTGTTAGCCTTTTCAGTCAGTTATTGTCATACAATTTGAGGTTGCATTTCTGTAAAATAGTGACATATTGGGAATACTCACACCACTTTAACTTTAGGCTCCTAATTTAGGTGATGAAGTAAGAAATGACTCTCTAGATCCCTATAGAGTTAGTGGAGAGAGAGAAGCTTCTCCAGAGGTCACTTCAAAGCAGGGACCTAATGAAGGTGCTGTGCATGACTGTTTGGAGCAATCTCTGTCTCCTGTGACTCTACAGAGAAAAACTTGATTTAAACGCCCCCAAAAAGTGCAAGTTTGACTTTATCATGTTGATAATAACAACAACAATGATATATCTATCTCAGACCTTAGTGGAATGAGTTGCATAGTCCCAGGTTTCACACATAGAGATTGGACAGAAATGCAATAAGACAGAGTGATTGACGCTCATAAATCATTGGAGTTAAGGATAAGCAGGAGAAGTTTTGTTTTTCAGTTCAACAAGCTATTTGAAGGAAAAGGGAATTTCCAGAATCCAAGACCAAATCACCTTGAAACAAAGTAGTTATTTTATAAAAAAAGATTCTTCCCTAGCCTTTAACTAGTCTCTCCTTGTACAGAAAGACCACTGGCTAAGAGCATTGTACCAACATCTTCTGGCTTCATGACTATTGTTCTACCTCAAGAAGAATCCAGAGATTAGGATCTTGAAACACCTGATTATACTTTGTATCTTTTCTTTTCTTTCTTTCTTTCTTTTTTTACTATTTTTGTCTTTTGTTTTATTAGCTGGGAGACGGACAAGCCTTTTATCCTTTGACTATAGAGTGTAAAAGTATATTGTATGCACGCATGTCCGTATGGGCTTACAGTGTCTATACAAGGAAGATGCCAGACAGGTTTAAGGATTCTTGAAACAATCTCATAAAGATATTCAGTAAAATGGGTTCTATCTTCTGGGTTTATGATTTAAAAAAATATAAAGCTGTCATCTATTATATTTCCACTAATCAGAGTGTTCTTTCAAGACCCATAATCTAATATCTCTACTGAGGAGGAAAACGAAGGGAAGTGTTAGCCATCACAATGTCAATTCAAGAGTGGAAACTTTCTATTTGGCTCTGATTTGGTGGTTCAAAAATGAAACAGTAATTTGATTTCAGCAGCAAAATACTCAGTCATCCTCAGCTTACATTCAGTTGACTCAGTTAAAATGATTTTGTTAGGGTTTCTAACTCTATGAACAGCCTTGCTCTTAAATCATTCCTTAGAGTTTATAAGGCTTATTTGTAATATTAATCTGATACTTTAATTCTAAATTAATATCAAAACTAGCTTGTTGATTTCCTCATGGTTGGATATTTTTATTGTTTTCATATGTGTTTGTTTTGCTTATCAGTCATAGCCTAGCATTTGTGACAGAATTTTCTGTGTTCATTCTTTAAATATTTTTAATAAAATGCATAAAACTGAGTTTGTGTTTCTTTCCATAAGTAAGGTGTTTCTGAGATATTTAAGACTCTAGCTAGGTAAAAACCAGTTGACCTGAAAGCCTTGACCAAGCCTGGACTCTCAAACAGAATTAATACCCGTTCTGTTACGCTGACTACAACTTCAGTAAAGGCTTCTTAGCTAATGCTCAAGCATAATAAACATAAATTCAAATTCAGACTTGTTTTTCTGCTCTGCTGAAAATGTACATGAAGGGGGTTTTTTTTGTCTTGCATTACACTGGCCCAGGACCAAGTATTATCTCAAATACAGCAGATATAGATATGTATTTAACTCACACGTATCTAAAAAAGTAAAGTAATGGGCGCAAGCAGCATTTGTATTTTGCACACAACCAGTTGCCTCAGGCCACTAGAGGCTACTGCAGGCTAGTAGTAATACAAATTTTCCAGACTATTCTGTCATTTATTGTTTAAAAAGAGGGGGCAGGGGATAGGAGTTAACATACCTAATATGCTGAAGTAACTTGAAAAATTTTTAAATTAAGAATGTGTGTCCATTAGGAATGTCTGTGTCCACTCCAAGATTTCTGTCAAGAGTCCAAGTAGAGGCATTAATTAAAAGCATGAATTGTTTTGTAATAAAAATAGATTAATCAAACTTTGAATCACCTTGTGCTCCGAGCCCCAGACCAAAATTTAGATTTTCTTTTTCCTGTCCCTCAAAACCTCCCAAAACTTTCTGTTTTGTTCCCAGACAAGTTTCTAAATAAATGCAGTAGATACAAACACTGCTGCCCTGGACTTTGATGAATCATTTAAACCAACGCAAATGATATCAGATTGCAACTGGAATACTTTACACCTATTTTATATTCCCTCTCATTTTCACAAGGGTCATAGAGATACAGACCTCTGTATGCTTTAGAAAATTTTTGTTTTGCTTTACAGCAGATGTTTCTGACATTAACATAATTTGCTATTTGAAAAGAAAAAGTGCATCTATACTGAACAAACAGATCCTGACCTAAGATAGTTCAGCATATTTCTAATTCACACCGGCACCAGTACTCCTCACCTCTGAAAACTGGGCAATAATTTATAACAAATAGGAAGGGGAAAATGTATCATTACACTTTGGATGGTTAATATTCTTATCTTCACTATGATTTCAGGCCTTTGGCAAACGAATACTATGGAAAATATAGAAGTAATCATCAGCAGCATTATGTAAAGGGAAACTAAAGGGCACACAGCAAGAAAATCATAGGAATGCTAAAGCTAAAGAATTAATATCAAGTTGTTATTGCAAATTTACTAGCTAGTGTAATTTGATACTCAAGGAATTTGCAACAGATTTACTTAGTAAAATGGTTTTAGAAAAATAACTTTATTCTGTATATTGAAAATGTTGACATTAGTAGTCCCTCCAAAAAACGGTTTTCTCTCTGCAATTGTGCTTGTACAGTAGCCAGCACAATAGGGACACAGTCATGAGCTGAGCCTTTGAGCACTACCATCGTGCAAGTGAATAAACCAGGAATGATGATAGCAAGTGCACTAGTACAAGGGAAACTAAGACAGGTCAGGCAGACTTTTAGGTCCTTGGTCCACTGGACAGCAATAACCAGACAACTCACAATTTTTTTTGAAAAACTATCTGCTCTTAGTTAACTCTGCAGCTTCAGAAGTTCCTGATCCTGCCCTCTGAAGCAAGTGATTTTTTTCCCCCAAGATTTCTTCATCCTGTTTTATTATACTCCTCATTTTCCATATAGGCCATGTTGGTACTACTGGCAAAAGAAGCATACTAGCATACACTAAAAATATGAAGCTTATCCATATCTTAGCACAGATCAGGAGAGAAAACGGAACGGCACTTGCACAGGGATTTATCACCAGCTGGGACTGTCAGCAGCTCATGGCCTCAGAGGAGCCGCAGCTCCTTCCCAGGGATCTCCCGCGTGCATAGGGCAACACACAGCTCACCCAAGCCCCTGGCCCGAGCTCTGCTCTGCGGCGCTGGCACTGCCTCAGCGCTCACCCCACTTTGGGCTGCGGGAGCAGACAGGTGCAGAGGGGTGGACACCGTGTGCTCCTGGCAGCGTGAGGCTGGAGAAGGGCCAGAGACACCGGCTGGCAGAGCAGGTCGGGATCCAAGTGGAAAAATCCTACTGAAAGGAACAGATGTTGGTGGTGCAGGAGACTCCAAACAAAGGCTACATCTGAATCGAAATCAAGTTTTGAGTTACACATGCTCTGATTAGGACAATAATGAATTGGCAGTCTCCGGGCTAGAAAAGTAATCCTGAATTTCTGGACCAAGAAACTGTTTTTTAGAGATCCATGAATTGTCATTTTAGTGTGTTTCATGAATATTGTGGACCATAATCTGTTCTCATGAATGAAAAACCACTGAAGGAAAAAGAGTAGCAACACATTTTACTAGCAAGCAGTTTGGCTTTAAAACATCATTAGCATAAATTACTGTCAAATTTCGTAAGGACTTTCCAAGCCTTGAAACTGCTGCAGAGCAAAGAAATAAGCATAATGTTATGATGTCTTATTCTCAGAGTAACAGTAACAGTTTGCTACTCTTTTGGGCTCCCACTCCTGAATCCTTTGGTGAACTCGGTTGGGCTGGGCTGGTGGGTCAGTGCCTTGCTGCCATCGCAATGCTCTTTTGGAGGTGTGCTGCAAAGTAGGAGGCAATTACTCCAGGAAATACCTGGAGTATTTCTTTCTTTAACTTAAGTTCATGAAAAAAAAGAACTTGGACAACTAGACTGAATGACACAACCAGCAAGTCTGTAGAAGAGCCAAGAGCCGGGAACAGAATCTGAACTACCCAATTGCCTCTTCTATGCCCAAAACAAGACACACTCTAGGAAGAACCATTTCAAAATATTTATTCTCCTTGCTCTGAATTAGCAAAACTGTCCACAAAAGTCACTGATGTGAAGAAAAATCCACTCACAGGACAGAGAAGAATGGATTTTTGAGGATGAATTTTTGACTCAGTTTTGTTATTTCAAGTTATAAGGAACTCTGTTCTGCTCTGTGAAGATTTTAGTAGGTCACTCATAAAAACTAACCTGGGAAAAAAGGACATGTATAATGGTCTGCAACTTGTTCTTTGTTTCGGATAAAAAACTCTCCAGCAAAAACTGTATTTTTAATGCAAATATATTCTGTGCAGCTTCAGAGCAATAGAGATGAGACATTCTTCCACAAGAAAAAGAGGATCTTGCCCAGCAGATAAAAGAACTCGGCCTTATCTTAAAACAAGAAAAATAAAGAAAGAATGTGGAAGGTTTAAATCATGTGAATAAACTCTCCAGTCAAAACAAAATTGTCCTTTTGTAAGTTATTTTGTTAAATTGAAAGACAGAGCTTATGTTGTCTTAATTCCTTTTGTTTGTTTGTTTTAAACACTAACTTCAAAGAGCATTAAATGTAAAGTATGTCTTTTGATTTCAGTTACAGAATATAAACTGTACATGGAAATTAGCAAGAAGATGGGGCTGAGGGGAAATGCAGTTTCAAAGATCTAGTGCACTGCGGCTTGAAACTGGAGGGTTTCTGTTTTGTTCATATCGATTAATGATAAAACAACAGGACTCTCTTCTGCAGGTTTCTTTTTTCTTTAAGTTGAACTTACTCATAGCTGGAAATGCAGTTTTCAACACAGGGGAATGATACAGACACTTCATTCTACTTATTCAATTTAGGAGTCCATCTCTATTCTGCAAAACACTCAAGCACACACTTAACTTTCAAATTTAATTGTTAGCACATACTCATGTCTCACTGTCCCTACCGAGCCCTAAACATATGCTGAAACACTTTGCAGAAGAAGGACAAGCTTAAGCATGTGCTTAAATGATTTGTCAAATTGGGATAGATTCAAATGAAATCTGTTATAGGTCCCTGAAGCCTAATTTGTAGTAAATTTAAGAGATGAAATTCATATTATCAACAGAAAACAGACCCAACTTAAAAACTTAGTGACACTTTAATCTTTGAGGTGTTATGTCAAAATAAGAGTAACTATAACAGTTATAACTGGAGAACTGCTGATGAAATTGATTTTTATTTGATGTTGAGCTTTAATCTCAAAATATGCTACTCTGTCTCCTGATAGAATATGTGCACGTGGAAAGACAATTTACAGTATTGCCTCTGGACTCTTCCATCAGAGGTCACATAAAGGATGGTAGCAATCACTCTGATTTCAAACATCTTAATAGCCAAATCTCAAAGACTTGAACAATCATTCATTCCACAGCCTGAAAAAGAGCAAAAAGAAATAGGACATCTGAGTCATAAGGCATCCGAACAGCAAATGTGAAACAGATTCAAAACCTTATATCCATTTCTTTTTGGTGTTATGTAAACAGACCTACAATCTGGAGAAGTTCTTGGTACAGTGGCCATGATAATTAAGTCATGAGCATATTAATAACAGTAACTACATACTCAGCCATGAATAACAGCTCATATTTTTTAGAGGTGACAAACAGTTTTGAGTGTCTTAGTATTCACAAAAAGTATGTTTCCCAAAATCACTAATAACTTTTCAAAATGCTGATCAGTAACTATAATGCACTTACATTTATACTATGGAGCCAAAGTTCATATTATATTTATGCAGACAAGGTTATCAAAAAAGGTATATGAACTAACTTTCAGTGAGAATTGGTTAAGTGCCAGATACTTATGTTCTGAAATGATTTCATTTTCACCAATATAGACCTGAATGTCTAACTTAGGAAACCATTTCAAGAAATCTTATCCATCATTTAAAAGTTCACCACACCCTATGATGGTTTTTTAATCCATAAAAAGATTGGGAAGAAAAGCTTTTACTACATAAGGCAACAAAAAGGAACTAATGAATTTGCAAAATTCTTCCACATTCAGAGACGTGGAAGAAAAGTTCCTCCAGAGATGGTGGCTGCCAATCTACATTGGTTTTCCAGTGTCATTCCCCAGCCTCTACCCACTTTCAGGTGGCTTTTAGGCTTCACCATTGCAAATATAGGCATTGGGGACGTCAGCTAGGAATTTTTACCATGCTGCTACTCAGTGATGAAAAAATCATAAAAATCCAGTGTAGAGGCCTTCGCATATCACTGATATTTTTCACCTTGTAAGTTGATACTTCTTACCATACAAATGCTAACTATATGTACACCCAAAGTGAGCCTTTAGGATTTGAAAGAAAAAAATGTATCAGTGCTGAGGAACGATCTATCTGTAACAACATTTGCTAACTAAATCCTGTGTACTTATTAATACTAGAGAAAAAAATATGAATGACACAAGGCAGTTTACCAGGACAGTATTAGAGGAGTAGGGAGGAGAGGGGGCTGTGTCACGTACTAGTCATTGAGATTAGCTTTTTGGCTTTCATTAAAATCAGAGGAATGAGGAAACTGAAGCCACTTTTTCAATGCAATTCCCTAGTTAAATCATAACCCATTAAGAGGCAAAAAAATTAAAATAGTGTACTGTTATTGCAGAAAAACATACAGTAATAAAGAAAATCCTTTGTTAAAAGTGATCCTTATTTACATTGGTTGGATCTACATAAAAGAATTGTTACTAATTTGTATGAACATGTTGCTGTACATCATTATGTTTCAGAGCCAGTTTCCAAGTCAATAGAGAAAATTTTAATCACATTCAGCTGAGTTCAGCCCAACACAGGAGAAAAATTTCACGATTAATTCTGTTGGCCCAGGCATAGGTGCCTGAAAACATGATTAAATAGGTCCACTAAAACATCACTTGCACTTATCATTGCCGAGTCTCATATTGTATATCCTCTAATTACTAATATTTTCAACAGTTTAAGCTAGATGACTAAATCTCTTACATGTCTTTTAAAATCTTAGCTTCTTAGTTCTTACTCTACTTTTACTCCCTCAAAGCAAATCTGTCTCTCATTGTTGAGATTCACAGTATCTAAAATTTCTCATACTCTAAAAAGTGTTCTGTTTAGTCAGTTATCAAGAATATATTTTAGTGTTTCCTGATTTTCTTCTATTACCATCATGAACAGCGAATGCCCACACTTCTTTTTAAAATGTCATTGTAGTTCATATAAAAGGTGTCTAAAACATAAAAACATTATAAAATAATTTTTGGGACAGTATTTCATTTTCTAGTCAGTTTGCACTGTCTCATTTTCCATCATTTGGCCCCAATAATCAAATTCCTCAGTCCTGATTAACTTACTCCATAGCTTTTAACGTATTTTAATTCTTTGTAATTGATTCTCATGTCCTATTAAACATGAAAGTTACCTTCTACATAAGCATCTTAAATCTCCATTCTTTACTATTTTTCTGATTCAGTTCCTCTAGGATTTGAATGTTTTACATAAGATGGCATTGTCTTCTCTGGGACTGATGGGCCTCTTGCTCGGTAATGCTTTAGCCCTCTTTTTCCTTCAAAATACAAACTCCTTGATCATTTTCCAATTGTTTTGTGTTTTGCTGGCATGTGGGTTTGGTCTTTTGGAGAGTTGCCCAGAATATGGTATGTCTGTGGGTTGCACAGGTGGGCTAGAAAAAGGTATGTGGCGGAAAAGTTGCAAAGATCCCTGGGGGCTGAAGTGGATCCTGATGGCAAGACATGAGCTAGAGCTAGCGCTAGTGCTGATGCTGGTCTAAAGTACTTCGGGGTCCAAAGTAGCCCCGGAACAGCTTGAAGACCAGAGATTACATGAATGATTTACAGGCGAGTTTTCTACCCTCCCTGCAATCTGTGCCAAATGCAGCTGATGCTCTTTTCCAAGGAATCTGAGAACAGATTTCCCTAAAACAAAGATGATGTCTCTGTTTCTATCTCTTGTTGGTGAATAAAGCATAATTTTTAGAGATTATTATTTAAGATCATTCAATGAATACTTCATCTAAACATTGTTTGTTTGCAAACTGCTCATAGATTCTTAGTCAGAATTGATACACATTCTCTGTTCCTTAGTTGAATGGGCCCAACTTGTACAAAAAACTTTCTACTTTCACTCAAGTTCATTCTGTTTACACAAATAATTTTTTTTCCCTGATGAATGCAATTTTGGATGCCAGCCTAATATAATTATTTATGAAATCTGACTTTTAAAAAATCCAGGGAGAACATAGGCTCAAAGGATGGTATAGCTGAATTCACAAAGGTATCAGTACAAATGTTTTCCATTTCTATTCCTCTATCCCTTGATAATAAACCCTATTCATCAATAATCAAGAACAACAGCATATTTGCTTTGCACATTGCAGAGTTAACAGAAAACTGCTCAATTTTTTCCCTAAACACTACGCAACACTCTCACTCCTTTTATGCTTGGATTTTTTTCCAAAGCTTTTATTAAAGAAAAATCCATGACAAGCATTATTTTCAAAAAGGAATAGCTGTTAAGTACCCAACTTGGTTGTAGGCAGTAATGTTGAAATACATTGTATTTTTAATGTCCACTTGATTTATACACCCTTCTTCAAGGACTCCACCACTCGCACAACAAATAAGCAAGGTTTCTAGAGTTTTCATTCCACTTATAATGGTAATCATGAGACAGAGGGCAAGCACTAACCAATCACAAGCAATATGATTACTGTACAATTACCAGGTTTCTACCAGACTTCAGATTTGCTCTCTGGAAATAGAATAGCACAATTTAAATAAACAAATGTAACTAAACATTACTAATTAATATAAAAATAAGGAGCATATTCTCTCAGCCTCATATTAGACTGATACACTGCATTAATGAAATCAGCATAACAAGTCTTGTTTTCTTGGTCTCTGTCTTTCTACAGTTTTGACAAGTAAACATTATTTGAATAAAGAAATGTAAATATTAAGAGGCTTTGTTTTGGTTTGGGGAGTAGGAACTCATCAGATTTACTAAAAGAGAATACAATCATGGATACATTGCATGTTGTCTGTGCTACAGGCTTTGAAGACTGAAATGGCTGTTATAATTAAACATGACACTTGTTCATTGGAAAAAATCATGATTATGAACATGAGGGCTATGCAAAGAAGAGAATAAAAACCATGCCAGTGGTAACAGCAGAGACAGTTAACTGAAAGCCAGCAAGGCCCACCCAAAGAGAGATTTTGCAAGTGGAAGAATGACTCACAGGTTAGTTATACAACTCGAATTTGCATACTGGCCCAAAAGAAACGGTAAGCGAGAGATAGAGAGACTGGAGAAGTAAAACTAGTGCAGCTAGATCTGAAGTTAAATGATAGCTTTTATTGCACGGTATTGGAGAGAAAAGGTAATACAAAATTTCAAAGTCACATGGGGCTAACCCATGGTCATTTAGAGGCGCTGAAGAGAGAGAATTAGGGGGTAGCGATTCAGTAGGACAGCCCAGTGGTAGCTGCGTGGGCGCAAGTAAAATACCTCCAGGATTACCAGAACAGCATG
This sequence comes from Apteryx mantelli, assembly GCF_036417845.1. Classification (NCBI taxonomy): domain Eukaryota; kingdom Metazoa; phylum Chordata; class Aves; order Apterygiformes; family Apterygidae; genus Apteryx; species Apteryx mantelli. The sequence goes on from NC_089984.1 coordinate 17,315,002, forward strand.
TGCAGAACAGCATGTCTGCATCCTTCGAGGGTATGTTTGTAATATGTCACTGTTTGACACTACAGGCTGTCAGATATAAGGACACAGTGTGCCTCCCTCCCTCTCCAGGCTTCCTTGGGAATCTGACATAGCTGTTTGCTCTGGCCCAGAACTGCTCGCTGATATTTTAACTCCAACTGGTGCATGCCTGCAAGGAGATTTCAGTCCTGTGCCTCACATATCCTCTCTGGACAGACCTGTGAAGAGGCAAGTTACAGTTTTGCCCTATTAATAGGGCTGGTAAGGAAACTGCTGAACAGTAGTAAGCTGCAAATTTTCACCAACACACTTAAAATGTCAGCATTAAATGGAATTTCTATTTTGTGTAAAAAAAGCTATTTTCTTTGTTGAGTAAATATTTTAAACAAAAAATTCAATCATATCTACCAATTAGAGTTCTTTTGCAGGGATTCTCCAGAGCTTACAGTGGCCTGATCAGTACTGTGCCCAAACATGTACCACCAAGCACTTTCAGTTGCTCCTCACCTCTTCGCAGAGAATTTTTTTGAAGCTCACTTTCATAAAAATATGGTCAAATAACAATAACATTTAATTTCTGTGGGCAAAACATAGAATGTAGTGGATCTTTACCTTTTATATGTTTTTTATTATTTTTAGGTTATTTCACAATGTAGTAATATCACTGACTGTTTTACTACTGTCATGTTATAATGAGATAAGACCTGAGATATTGCTATTTTATCCCCAGTAAAACAATTATCTTTTTTCTAGATTCAAATTTCTCTTACATTTTTATTGAATTAGTTTGGCATCTCCTTAACAATCAGTCTAATTCATAGTGTAAAGTAACAACATCACTGTAAACAAAAAGAAACATGAAAATTTTAAATGTCAAATTATATTTTAGTGAATGGGGGGAAATTCTACTTTTTAATAACTCAGATTTCCATATGGCAATATTTCTTGTCAAATGGAAAGCTGATATTTTGGTCAGCTGTCCACTTACATTCACAAAAGAATGACACAGTAATAGTTTGTTATAATCCCTGACTGTCCACATGAATGTGAATTTTATACCACTCCATTCAAAGAGCACTGGCTGCCTCAGCTTGACTCATGTATAAGTTCATGCTTTTAACTTTGCAGGTTTGAATTTATGTCAAATGTCAGTGGTTAGACCTAGACTTGTAGCAAGGGAGGAGATACAAATAATATCACATTCTCAACAGGTTTTCATATAAAATAAGACTTAGGAGAAAAATAATTCTTAGTTGGGCCCATGACAAGGTCTGAAATATGAAAGTACTAAATGGTGTATCACACAGTGGTACATGACATGCTGAATTTTGAAACATTTGATTTGATTACTGACTTGTAGTTTGGGGATTTTGGCATGATTTGAAACTGGTAAAGACTTTCCAATGGGTCATTCACTTTGGACGTCTTATCACATACTGTATTTGATTTGTAATATAAATAATCAGGTCACAGAGCTACACATAATAGAAGAATGATGCTAAATAATTCTGTATGCCACATGAGACTAGATATTTTAAAAAGATGCTGTAGAGCAGTATTCAAGAGGGAAATGGTGGCACTGCATACAGGAATGATGCTAGGCTTGGCGATGCACTAAGGAAGCAGAAACCCTACTATCACTGAATGGAATGATGATTGGAATTGACCCCGATCCAAGACTAGCAGTCATATTACCGGGAACTTTTGCATAAGTGTATGACAGATGTAAAAGAGCAAACACGGGGTGAGTGTGTTCTAAGAGACAGGCTAAGCTGCAGCAGGAACTGGTGTGTGGCCCTTACGCTGCCTAGGATTAGCCAAAATGAGCTGTGGCGTGGGAATACTTGGGCATTGCAGTGTGTTTGAACCGGCTTTCTGATCTTCACTCTCCATCCATGCACCTCGGCACTGGAGCTCTTATTGTGTGTATTTCCAGCTAGAGGAAAACTGTTCTCCACTACAGATTTTGAGAGCATTTTTGGATTGCTTCTCTTTGATTGTCTTTACCATAAACCACCCAAGTAGTAGGCAATCAGTCACCTGCTGTAAAATATTGCCATCTCCAGGAAGCAGTTATTCTGCACCTGCAAAGCTTCCTATCGGTGTTCTTAAAAATCCAAAAAGCAGATGCAGTTGGGACCAGAAAAAAATTAACGATATAAAAAAGATACTAGGAATGATTTTCTTACTATATAATGAGAAATAATTGAAGATCTTTTACAAATCAGGATTGTTTTATAGCTAATGCAAAACTATGACATTTCCTAAAGTGGCCTCAAACATAACACCAGTGGATGAGATTAAAATTGACTCAGTTGCAACATAGAATTTGAAACTGTATCTTGCTTTTACCCCATGACAATAGCAAATTTATCAAGGAACAATAAGTTCAAAATGAATCAGCCAGTCTTTTACAAATAGTCAGTGATCTAACCTGAACTACTACCCAGAATTCTCTGAGGAACCAATTATTTCCCTCACTCGTAATAGGAAAGAGTGAGAAGAGACAGGGTGGCACTGGAGCCGCAAAGGAGTAGCTGGTTGTAGTAACAGTACTTAAAAGAACACAGCAGGTGTCAATGCATTATGAAGTTTAAAACTTGGCTTGAATGAATACTTTTTATTTTAATGCTACGTTTGTCAAATGCATGGCTATGGACTTTCTAATTTTGCAACAAAAGTTACACTTTTATTTATGCCATTTAAACAACCGACAAAGTAGAGCAGTAACAAAAACGTACTTATTTTAATTCCTATAGACTCTTTCCCATGTTTAGCAACAAACATATAATAATACAACAAATGGAAAATTATGAGGAGCCAACCCTAATACAAAACAAGAATCAATCCTTTCAAATACATGGATTTATGCCAGTGCCAAACTGATTTCTCAAGAACTCTATCATCCCAACCATCTACTTAACAAATGAGATTGTAATCATATAGAAATTTCATAAACAAAATTCTGTAATAAGCCCTCAGAATAATGAAAACACATAACAATTAAAAGCTAGTCTGGAAAAAAATAAACTGCCTCAGGTATTCCTTTTGATAAAGGAAATGTGTTATGGAAAACTTAATATGAGAAAGATCAGCTAAGAATTTCCACCATCAGAGGCCCAGTTGAAACGGTCACACTAACTAAACCAGGCGACAGAAAACTTGAACGCTGATAGTGACTGTAACTGTAATGGTCTAGCCAAGGAAGGAGAGAGAACCCCTTACAAAGTCCTTCAGAGAAGGACTGTGTGGATTAAAAAAAACCACTTTAGAAGCAACATCTATATTTCCATACACAAATCGCATTAGAAACTCACAGGCAGACATCATCACTGTAGGAGGCTCCACTGAGTAAGTGACCAGCCATATTCTGTAGCATATTTCTGAATCACCAGGTTCATGGTATTCACTAAAACCCAAGACAAATTTAGAGTCCTTGAACAAGATTACAAGAAGAACAAAATGAAAAACAGAACTGAAGGTGGCTAGCTGAATTCAATATTATGTAACATTACAGAGCATAAAAACATGTAATGTCTTTTACTGAAAACTCAATTTTCAACTAAGAAAAAATTTCCTTTGAAGTTTTCAGCTACGCTTTTTATTAGAGTTGATAAGGAATCCCAATATTTCTAAGTCTTGAACACTGGACTCTGTTTTGGAAGCGGTCCTGTTCACAGTTCTTTTTTAAGGTTCCCCAAAGACTCAGAGACATGCAGGGTTACCGAGGAAAAATCACTGCAACCCTCATTCAAGTGGCAAACGAATCATTTCACTGTGTGAAAAAAAGTCTTATGGAAAAAGAGGTATAGAGTTAGGCAAAATAAATGCTACATTCCACCGAGATCTCACTCTTAGTTAAAAAGAAGTCATATGACTGAAAAATGGGCAGAGTTCTAGGAAATAAACCTTTCTTAGATTAAAAGTTTAATGGGCTAATGGGCTAAAACACCAGAGGTTTTTGAAATCTAGCCAAGTCTCCTGCTTACAGTTCTCTAGATGATTCTACATGAACCATCGTTCTCCACTTCCACTCCTATTAAAATGATTTCTCAAGGTTCATAATCAAACAATATTTATCAAACAATATCTACTGCAGCTATCAGAAACTAAAATAATAAGCATGAATCACTGACTTTCCATCACCCTTTCATTAGCTATAATAAGCTGGGCTTGTTTTAATTTTGCTCAGGATTAAAACTAAACTGACTATATTATCTGCACTATTTTCCTACCAATGTGCTACATCACGCAGCCTTAAACTAGCGTTTTAACCCTCCTATCCAATTCCCACACACATTGAACAGGCTGTAGCCCTCTCACTCTCATTGACACGTGTTGCATGTTCTCTGTAACACTACAGGTGACAGACTGCACTGTTCCCCAACAGCATCGTTATTACAGGCAGTCCTGTGTATAGCAAATAATGTTTATTAAGCTTGTGAGTTGTAGCAGTATCTAAAACTTTCAATGCCCTTGAAAAACATGGAAGAGAGAGTGCCTCCTTGTGATATTGATACTACACAAAAATAAGCAAGAGTGGCCCATCTGAAATGCAAGGAATTCTGACATCTGCTTCAGTGGAGCTAGAACTTCAGCAGTGGCCTATGAATGTATCTACATGTAAACTGTTATCTTCCTAGGCTGTATGCTCTCACTCTGTGCAAACACTCACAGTAGAGAAGAAACAATGCCAAATTACTCAGGGCTCTGCCTTCTTTAAGAAACATATCCATATCCCTCCCCTTCACCCTTCTCCAACAAGGTAGGAAAAAAATCAGTATTGCAGACATGGCCTTATACATAGAGATACACAAAACTTTGATGATCAGAGGCATACCAAGACCTGACCTTCCCATCATACTGAGGTCCAAGTACTCATTTTACTTGATGTCACTATTCTTATGGTGGCTGCATAATCCTTTGTGCTTCCACAGACATTTGTCTTGTGCTACATAACAAACCCATGCAAGGTTATGTAAACAGCTGCAAGCAGCTTCTTTTGGGTCTTACCTTAAAAAACCCTGTCATTCAGTGAGAGTGTAAGGCTATCCAGATCTCCTCAGTTCACCATAATTTAGCATCACCTCCCAAAGGAGACAACAACCCACATGAGAGAAAAGCCTCTATGAACTTGGAGGAGAAGAGAAGGGTCATAATGTTCTTATCACAATGCCACAAATCAGAGGGGTAGATTTGTCGCCTTCTTATCTGTGACGATAAAGATGAGACCAGATGAACTTGCCTTGGCATCTTTTATGTTTTTTAAAGCACTTACCCATCTGTACTTCAGTTAGATTGTTATTCCCAACAGAATGCTGTGAAACTGTTCAAATAAAATATTTAAAAGTGTAGATCTGGTAATTTTATATTGTGAGTTATGAAACCTTTATTTAGGTTCTACCTTTTATTAAACTTCAGGGTTCTCCTACTGTCCCTAATGACATTATATCGCATCAAAACAAGACCGATGCTTTTTACTGGGAGCTGTATTGTTTCTTGTGACTTGGTAATGCTAATGTTTGAATTCTGAGTCCTCTTACTGCTGATTAAACCTCCGAAGACTACAGCAGAATTTCCGCTTCACTGCTAGAAAAGAAGAAAAACAGCACAGTTTGTACCAAAGAGATCACTTGAAGAATGTACGTAAGGTTACTGCATTTATGAATAAAGTAAAGCATTATCATTTTTAATAGGAATTAAACAGCTAGAGGGAGAAGTAGGGAATGCTGTGATCAGTGCAAAGGAAAACAATCTAACCATTTTAATTAACTGTATTTTAATAGCTTTAGTTATAATTGAATAATTTAAATACCAAGGGAAATAGTTAAATCTCCTAAAAGCCTTCTTTTTATTTACATTTTAAATACAGTTCATGGTGAAGGGATGGCACTGTGAGGGCTTAAAATAAATGGGTGGGGAAAACCTTACTAATTTCTGCAGCTGCTGGACCAACAGGAAATATTTATGGGATCTTAGTCATTGCTCTCTGCAGGAAATCCAGTCCAAAACCTAATGTATTTTCTACTCTTCCCCCTGCTTCCTCAAAATATTACACAATCCCTGGTGCTATTGCCCTTGACTATTATAATCATAAAATGCACAGGAAGATAAATGTGAAGTAAGGATCATCTACTCCAATTTTTTTACATATGCACCAGTGAAGAGGATCACGGCTGAAAATGGAACTATTGGTCAATGTAGTTTCATTTAGATGGATTAGGGTAAACTGACATGCATGCATTTCTCTGATATATAAAAATCAATACTGTACATAATACAGCCCTCCTCTACTATTTTTTTTCATGTCATCTGCAATGATGGAGATGATTAACTTATGTGGACAACAGTGCGGAGAACTATTGTTTCGTAAAGTTAATCTATTAAGTTGAGGCCCTTCCTTCCTCTGCACAGATTTTGCCTCTTCACAGTTCCATTTACTTCAGTTGCATTTACACTAGTTTAAGTGAGAGGGCCAGGAGTCCACATCTTTCATCACTCCCTCAGCCACTGAGATATCGAACTATCCACTGAGCCCACTGTCCTGCCTGTGGTAGCAGCCCAAGACAAATGCTTATGGAAGAACGGGGCAAACACACAATGATATCTCTGTGATATGATCACTTGGCATTCAGCAATTTTTGCATCTTAGGGACTTTCTGAGCCAGAGGGACTATTTCTGTGTTTAAATAATCTAAAACAGAGATTTCTTCCAATAATTTGTCTACATGACTTTTCAAAATGATGCAAACTTTTCATATCTCAAGTGCCTACTGTGAAGCATCTTACGGTATCTCTGTCATCTCTCTTATAAAAAGGAGCCTTTTGTTGTTTAGACCCTGACATCCCCTGAGGCCAGGATGAAGGATAATTTTCTAATCACTTTTCCAAGCTGGTTGGGATTTTATAGACCTCTATCATATCCCCCCTCACTTTTCCAAACTGAGGAACTCTAGTCTACTTAATCTTTCCTTTCTTCAAAAGCTCTTCCAGATCTTTGATCATCCTTTCACATACCTATATGTCTCTAGTTCTCCTAAAACCTCTTCAGAAAAGGGAAAAATGTAACTGCACACAGCATTCAAAACTGGGTGTACCATAAATTTTTACATTAGCAAAATCATATTTTTGTTTTTATTTCTCTGTTTCTTTTTTAGATTGTATTTAAACTATAGAATTTATTATGTACATACAGCATTTGGTAAGGACAAAGACAAAAGGTGGCAATAACACCATGCCTGGAAATAATTAAAGTAATATGCATAAATTAAAATATAAGTACATTTCCTTCAAAATATGTAAACACAAACACAATCAACTTATGGCCAGGTCTTATTACCTTTTACTAGGTGTTACTAATGGCTGTATTGACTATGTGGGATTTCAGTCAGAATAGGGTGTTACTTAATGGAATCATTTAGTAAGTACTCAAAAAGCTTGATCCAAACAGCACCCTATAAATTTTGATAGGCTCAGATTTCTAATTCTGCCTCATGTATCTGGAAATGTGAAAGGAAGGATATTGAATTTCAATGTTATTTTAATTCTGTGCCTGAAATGCATTAGGTGTCTTACAGGCAAGAAAAGAGACTGGATTCTATCTCAAAATGCTTCCAATCTAAACATGTAAATTTGATTAAGAGGTTGGAGGGTGGATCCAATGTAAAAACAAGATGATCAATCTGGCATGGTTGACATTTTTCATTAGAGGATATTTGGCAATATTGTAACTTTAAAAATTTAGTTCTTCTAAACGTTCTCAGATCTCTGACTCCTAAAGACCTTAATCCCTCATAATCATCAAGGTTAACATTATCCCTAGTTTTAGTTTTCTTGCCCTCATTGTTGGAAAAGTCATGACAAACTGTGTTGCTATAGCATGCCATACATTTGAGCAAATCCAGGGAATCGAACTGCCTCTGTTCCCACAGATGTCAAGCTGTTATGTATCAGGCAACTCTTACAGGATTTCAAAGCACATTTGACTCTCCCAATGTGGAGAATATGGTGTGTACATCTAATCTAATGTGCATCTTACTGAAAAATAAAATAGCAATAACGGTTTCTGCAGTCCCAACTCTGGCTTGAATTTCTCATTGATCTCACTGAAAATTTTTACTAATTTTAATGAAACTCTGAAAAATTTAAGAATGCAACTGAGCTTTCCAGAGAATCAGTTATGACATAGTATTTTGAATCAAACTCATGGAGAGTTAAGTTTGCATATATTCAACACGGAATATCATGAAAATTATGCTCTTATTGTCATTTAAAGCTTCCTGACATTTGAAATTCACAATAAAAAACACAAACATGAAAAAAGAAAACCTTTCAAAAAGCAATGAGGAAACTGAGGCAAGAAAAATGATAACACTAATTTATTATTTAGCATCCATCTGTGTATACCTAAAATAATTTTGTTAGAAAACCTGGGCAAACCTCAGCTGCCCACGTGACCCGAAGACAAGGCTGCCCACATATTTGGAGCTTTAGGAAAGAATGTGGTAACACAGCTGAGGAATGTGGAAACGGGGAGTCAACACTAATCCTGGGGACCAAGGGTTTCTAATGATGTGACAGCAAGTATCCCACATTTCTCAATCAGATCATGACAATCTACCAGTTACATTATACACAAAAAGACAAATACAACCAAAAAGTGAAGAGGAAGATGCAGTCTGGCTACATGGCTAGTATTGATTTATGTGACTCAGAGCACAGACTAAACCAGGCATTGTTGATATGGGTGCTATAATTCTCTGAGCCTTTTTGTAAATCTGCACAACCATCTACTATCTTATTGATTAAAGTTCTGCGATTTTCCCCTTCCTTCCCTCCTTCAAATTGCTTGGGTATCAAACAATACTCTTGTTAGGGACCTGGCCTAATCCCTGATGACACATCTGGTAGGTGTGAGTGGCACTCATTAGAATATGCTCTCCAGTAAATGATCTGCTGAGGTCCTGACAAAATAAATGCTTATTTTCATTATCCATCATTTATTCCTTGCCAGTTCAAATGCACATCCTCCAAGGAATGGCTTCTATCCAAACTGACATCTGAATTACAGTCAAGCACGATGCCAGATTTTGGTTGTTGACATGAAAGTGCACATTTAAAAGTGGAAAACAGAAATAGCTATCTACAATATAGAAAGAGCACCAAAGGTGAGGGCAGTGGAAAGAAAGGAATAGTATAATTAGTTACATAAATGGATGGTTGCAAGCAGAGGACCAGTAAAGAGAACGAGGAGTAAGAAAAAATAGCAGCAGAGTTTGAAGAGCCTAGCTGGGGACCGTTTAAGAGAACTCCATCTATCAGTGAAAGCAAAGAATAGAAATAGAGTGATAAGAGCTAACTGGCTTCATTATTAGATTGTCCAGCAATCTGTTAGCAGTATGTACAGCTAATTTCATACAAAGTCTACATCTCTGTCTTTTGCAGCTTGCCAGTAACTAGGAAAGGGATGCAAAGAAAAGATAATCAGGGAGAATGCTTATAGATCTGTAGTTACCATTAGTAGGGGAAGTTGGACAAGCTGAAAATAAGTATATGATTCTTTTTGACATGAAACTAAGAGTAATGAAAGAATGTTTACAGTATGACTCTTTCTCATAGAGGAGAAAAATATATGACCTAAGCTGTATGACAGATGTCAAGAAGACTGATGTGTGGGTTAGGAAGATCCTTTTAATGACATGCTTGCAGCAGTTGGAAACAACTTGTCAGATTAATAGCAATTCTTTTTACTGCAGATCAGCCCAAGGAAATTGAAGTTCTGCCTCAGAAAAAGCAGAGGGAAGAAAGAGTTGCCTTACCACAAGCAAACAAATCACTTTATTAACATGAGAGCAAAATTTAGAGTGAAGGCTTTCATCTTTACTGTCTTCAAAGTTCAGGGTGCAGTGGTACATGTTCATCTATTTCAGTGAAACGATTTGGACCATGATATTTACTCTTCAGTGATAGTCATCCACTGCACCTATGCTTCAAAATCCCTAGTGAGCGGATAGATAATACTAGATCATTTTAACAGTTTTGAAAGCAAGGCACAGAGAGACTAAGGGACTTGCCAAGGTCATGCAGTAACTCAACCAAGTCTCCTGTGTCCCATTCAATGCCCTAATTACAAGATCTTCCATTTTCCTTTGTAGTGAAACATGAGATTTGCAGGGTGGGCTGTTGTGTTTGAGTTAAGAAACCACGTAGGGTTTCTTACAATCTAGGTCAAGAACATGGCAGAGAAGAAAGTGGGAGATTTTTTGCTCCTTCATGTACCATAGTGTGATGTTCAGAGAAACTCCTAAGGCGCTTAAAGGAATAACATTAAGTAGGACTAAAGCAAACCCTAGAGAGTATTCACAACAGGATAGTACTTGGATCCTCTGGCTCTCAGGTACAGCATGAAAGCTGAGATGTCTCTTCCCATTTTGGGTGTTTTTTTATAAGAACTTATACCATCTAGCATGGTAATCAGACTAAAATTCAAAGTCCTTGGTTAATTCTGCTTATTTAGTTCTTCCACAGTTCCAGCTGCAGTTGCTATTTTGCCTGATTTCCTTTCCTACTTGATAGTTTGATGTTGCAATGCATTCTTAAACAGATGGCTGCACTTCAGAGGCAGGTGACTTCCCCAGAAAGGTCGGCAGTAACACAGAATCCTTGAAGATGGAAATAATTATTTAAATGTATTCTTTTCTTTAAAAGAAAATGAATACATGATTTCTGCAGATCTTTTCCAGTAGTTATTCTTAAGTCTCCACTCACCTAGTACTTCAGGAGTTTTTCTTCCCTTCAGAATGAAGATCTGATATTTTCATTCCTTTCTCACAACATATTTTTTATTGTTTGTGTGACAGTAGATGCTGGAGCATTCAGTAGAGATCAAGGCCCCCTTATGCTGATCTCGACACAGGACATTCTCTAAAGACAGTGAGTGAAAGGTAAATAGATCTTATGAGTGAAAGGATTTTTTCAAGGCAATGCAACAAATCAGCAGCGGACAAAGAAACAGTACCTGAAATATCTCAACTTAGTCTTAGGGTACATGTTGTGGATACAGATGTTAGAAATATACAGTCAATGCTTACATTTGTACTGTAAATCTCAGATCAAGTTCACAATGCAGTTTTCTCATTTTTTCATGGCTCTTTTTTTGAAAGAGGAAAAGTAATTATTTAATGCATTTTTTCTAGAAAACCTCTTGTTTTCTCAAATTAGTGACTTAAGCAACATTTTTTTACAAAAAGGTCTACTTTAGCTTGGAGAAAGTGGAAATAGTGAATAAAAGTTCTATGCTTAGATCTGCATTTTAATGGCAGTCTCTGTACCACTGATGAGTCTCATATCATAGTTATGACCTATTATTATGTACCACTGAAAGTTCATTGCATTTCTCTTTAATTAGTAAAACATGCATTAAAAGCATGACAGGAAGTGACTACGAAGTATTTAATGAATCAAGTCAAACTGGACTAAATGCTGATGTAAACAACAGATAAAAATAAATCTTCTGAAGATTAAAACCTACTTTCATACTTAGCTTTGAGGTTTATCTTAGCTTTTGTCATTTCCATGTAATGAAAATTTCTTTTGGGGCAAAACCCATCCCCTAATAAGTTTACATAATGTATATTTGTGATAAGGGAATGATATTGCAGAATGATTTTTACTATTTAAAAAATGGAATCCTTCTAACTGGCTATTATTTTAGAAGTAACATTTTCTTGCCTTCTGGCAAAATATCTCATTTATAGATCACACCAAATGGAAGATGAATCTTGTCAAAAGTCAAAGCATAAAATGTCAATTACAGAGCTCAAGGTCTTACTCCAGGCTGTATCATACTATTTGTATGTCACATTAAACAGGTCACTTAGACTCACACATTTAAAGACCAATGTTAATTATCATTACAAGTTGAGGTTTCCCCAACTGGAACGTGAAGAGTAGGAAGACACTGTATGTTTTAAACAGACCTCACAGTAATTGTAAGCCACTTATGCTATGTGGTCATGAAAAAGGTAAATGCTTTTAGGATATATTAGTCTTACTATTTCCAGCAGAAGTGGGGAAGTATAAATTCCATTGCACAAAGTGCATGTACAACTTATTCTGTCATGCTGAACTGTCCACATTCAAGAAAGATTAATTCAAATGCAACAGGTATACAGAAGGGTTTTAACATCACTAGGAAGTTCAAGCTCCTGTCTGCCAGGAAAGATGAAAAGAGCTCGGCTTGTTTATTCTTGAGAAAATTAAGAGATAATTGTGCTCTATAAATATATTAAAGGAGTCAAAGCTGGCAACAGCAAAACTTTCCATACTTAAGTAGAAAGTTGGTATAAGAAAAAGCAGTCGTGAACTGACCAGGAAAGCTTCAGCTGAAACATAGATGTTTCAGCCACTAGAAAAATGAGGTTTTCTAATGGAGCAAAACAGGTGGTTTAAAGATGGAGTTTGATAAGCCTATGAACAAGGTTATATGATGTGGCTGCTCTAATAGCAGCAGAGTGGACCCGACCTAGAAGTTCAGTTACTGACAGTGTTGTATTTTCTCTTTAAAGTGCTTCAAGACCTATGAAATCGGGATGATGATCTGATGTTTCCTCCTTGAGTAGACCTATAAGAATGCTCAGATCCTGTAGTGTTGACTACCATACTGAAGATTATACCGAATCATATGCTGCCTCATTAACCCATAAATCAGATTAGTAATAACTCAGCAATACTACAGTACACAAACTGGCCAGACTATTTATTATGAACAATTTATTTGTTTAATTCAGCCAGATTTTTTAGTTCTGAATCATGAATCTGAATCTGCCAACACACATAAATTCACTAAGCTCATTATGGCAGCACAAGTATTTTCCTAAATATCATTATTTAATAGGGTCCAGGTAAAATTGTGAGGTGATATGAAGCTTGCAATATCAGTACTGCATTACCTTCATGGACATATAGATAATACAGGTCCTAGGACACTCAGTCTCATTCTTCTACATAAACCCAAATTCTCTACTAATATTTGAAAAATTTACCCCAGACAAAGTTTGTAAGTCAATAGAAAGACTCCCAAACTTCAGAATAATCAGCACAATACAAGGAAGACCTTTTATACATGTTCATTTCACTTTTCAACCACATATAGAGAAAAATAGCCATTAAGATAAGCTCTATTATGTTAGCTGATATATGGAGGCAAGAAATAGTGATATGCAATTTTGAGCATGATGACTATTTGATGGGATTGTTCTACATTGTTTATATGAAACTTTCAGTCTATGCTTGCAAATTTAATTTATGGAAAATGCCTAGAGTGTTTGACAGATGCTATAAAATCAAAATGAAATAATTAACTAGAGATTGGAATAATAGGTCTAAGGACAAATACATGAAAAGAGCAATCAAGTGATTCAAGGTGGGGGAGCAGGGAGAAGCAAAAGCCATGCAACAGTGGGCTCTGTCTAGTTAAAGTTTTAAAAAGATGACTGAAGAGTGGACTCATTGCTATGAATAAAGTATTTTCAAAAGGAAGAAAAGGCTTTACAGATCTAAAAGATGGAGACATCAATATTTAGGTGGCTAAAAGGCACACAGTTTGACCACTGGTGAAGATTTACCATTGGAACAAACTGTCATGGCCAAGAATGACCCACTTGATGCTCTCAGATTAAGATAAAAAGCTTTTTTTGAAGATACACATTGTTTAAATGCAAGTTAAAGCAAACAAGTTACTTGGCTGACTACAGTTAACTACGTAAAGCACAACGGTCTGTGAAATAAGGAGGTCAGATTATAATGTAAAACTTGAAGAGACCATTGTAATTACTTTCTGTGTAACATAGGCTATAGGTATTTTGTGACTCAGACAACTGACAGTCCTTCAGATTAAAGCATTAATAAACCAGTCTATGATCTACACAGCTTATGCACACCCTCTTGAAATGAAGGCCTGCCCACCTAACAGGATCAGGGCCTTAAATTGCACTGCTACATACTTTCTGCCCCTCTTGCATCACTGACAGCAGTCCCATTATATTTTAATGGCAGCAGTAAACACAAATAGGAGGTAAATTGCTGATGCAGTCACTATGGCAGATAATATTTGAGTTTCTTTACAATAACTGCAAGGCAGAGCTTGAAGACAATGTAATGGAATTTGTTAAATAATACAAGATGACAGGGAGGCAGCCACTGCAAAGCAATTGCACCCTACGGTTCTTGCGAGGCACGAGGCAGAATGAAATGCCTCCCTGGTTCCTGCAGGCATGATTATTTATAATCAAGCCCACCCCCTGCAGCTGCTGTTTGCCTTATAAAATATACTTCATTGTCCTGTGGCGAAGAAAGGAATTGTCATTCTTTACTAATTAAAATACAAAAGGTGGCAGTTTAAACTGATTAAGTAACAGCTTTGGTAGACCTGTAACATTTAACATGAATTAGTCCAGTAAAGCCTGCTGGCCCTTTCACTTTATATGGTCTGAGACGCTGCTGTCTGTTATAACTGACAGCTGAGTAATACATGAGATACAGCCTTATTCTGGGCTTCTAAAACTAGGTCCTGTGGCTTGGTGGGGCACTTCAAGGTCCTTTTCAATAAAAGGCCCCATCACACCTTACAAAAAAACTTAAAAAAAGAATAAAAAATTAAAAGCCCATTTTATTTTCTCCTTAAAGCAAGGAAGGGTAGGTCTGTAGTACCTACAGTATACCTGTAGTATAGTATAAAAAAAACCCCAAACAACAAAAAACATTGAATCACCATGAGCAAGAGAGCCAAAATGCTGTCAAGTGCTGCCTGACTTTTATGAATAGATCCTGTCCTCAGAAATATTACCGTAACCTGGGTGTTTTACCAAACTCAATAAAGTGACATTGATATGGACAAGGACCAGGTAGCTGGCTGCAGACAGCTGCACGGGTTCCTAGTCAGCCAACCGGTTGCCTTGGGCTATGCAGTCTGCATCGCATCGAGAAGGAGGAGACATTTTCCATCAGTGGCTTTGTAACTTCTGTGGTTTAAATGGCTTCCCTTGCCCCTCTTGGCTGCTTATCACAGGCATTTGTAATAAGTATTTTGTCAGATGCTGTTTTCCTCCTGAACTTGCTGTACAGTCGAAATAGATTTCTGATACCTGTCATTTACCTAGGAAGAGACAGTGAAGCTATAGTTGTGGGATTACGATGTCTGCACAGCACAGGATAAAGCAAAAAACACAATGAATCAAAGAAAAACTTCCTATATGTATCCAGATACATTTAACAGCAAAATGAATATAGACATCAAGTAGAAAAACACCAGAATATAATTGGGGGGGGGGCAGTTTCCATAGACGTTCTCTTTTGCACCAGAGTGTAAGTATTGTTTCAAAACAACCGTAAGAGATGTGCTCCTTATTACAATGAAAAAACCCCAGTGACTGACAGAACAACAGTTTGAGGAAAAACAGAGTTATGTAAACAAAGTTGCTTGGGGGTAGCTTTACTGTTTCTAGCATATGGTTGCCCACTATTTCTTATAAGCTCACATAGTTGTTACAAATCTGTTATCCCTAATAAATAACTTCTTAGTTTCATAACTATAGCATTATGTGATTGCCCATTTGGGAAGAATGCAGGCTCAGCACAGCTGAAGATGTTTTCTCAGGTAGCCTGCTACGAACACGACAGCCAAATAATGCCAGAGACTAAAATGAACTCAACTCACAGGATTACTTTCTAATGCTGTTTTTCAAAATGCCCTTGATCAAATCATAACAAAGTTTCTGTACTATTAGAGTTTCTGTTACAGGCTGTAGAACCTCTCCATCAAGCAATAGCCTGAAAGCTGCTTTTAATTCACCAGACAGATTTAATCTTTCAAATGACTACCCTGTTCTCCCCCTCCTCAACCTTTCCTGTAGTTTCTCAGATAACTCTCCCCCCACTAATGGGGCATTGCACACTAGAGTAGCAGCTTTCCCTGTGATCCAGTTTTAGAAAGTTTCACCTGACACCGCTTAGACATAAGGGACAAGAAGGGCAATTTTCCTTGCCAGGAAGGGCACACAATTTTATACCACTCTAGCATGAAGTTTCATGACCAGTCATGGCCACCAAAGGTGAATGGAGACTAACTTCCCCAGCATTTAAGAGGACAGTCGGCTGGGACTCCTTTACTCTTTGCTACCTAATAGAAACAAGACCTCAACAGAAGGCTCTTTGCTTAATATCGCCAACAGCCTAACTCAAACATACCATTTATCTGCCTACAGATGGAAGTTCAAAGGGAAAGCCTAAAAAAACTTTGCTCAAAGTTTGAACCGAATAAAGAGAAAAGGGCAGGAAAAGGAGGGTGTTTTTCTTTTTAGCTCATGTTTTCCCCTACTCTCCCTCACAAAGCATCTAACCCCTAACACAAGCCAAATCAACCCCTTGGAGCACCTCCCTTTTACAGAGTGCTGGGGAACTACTTAATTCTTGACAGCTGGGTCAGCCCAGCAAGGCTGGAAATCCTGGTGCTTAGGGGATGCAGCTGTGGTCTCCCTGCCAGTGTGTGTGTGTGGGGGGGGTGTTAACTCTTTCCAAGCCAGTCTCTGGCCCAAATCCACACACAGCATCAGATCATAAAACGAGATCACACTGCACACACATCTAAATACTAGAGTGCTCTGCAAATACTTTATTACAAAAGTATTTCTTGAGTCTATGTCACTGGAAGTCTTCCTCACAGAAGATCTGTCACATTTTGTTGTCTGCAAATTATGTTTTCTGAGCTATTTTTGCTCTGAGCTGATATTTAGCTGAAATCCAGCCATGCTGGGTAAAAAAAGGAGTCAAATACTGAAAAATACTCAACAGTCAATACTAAAATCTCTGTACCACTTGCAACTGGACAAGAAAAGAAACTATATGAATCTATAAAACCAAGAGAAGTTAATGAGAAAGTGATATTGAATCAAATTAGCAACCTGGGGCCAACTTCACCTAAATCTTTGCTCCATGAAACCTTTTGACTTTGTGGGGTTACGTGTCAATTTAGCTAAGTCCAGCCTATTTGGTATGATGAAAAGCAATATAGGATTGGGAACCTGGCAGCTGAAATGACATGTATGACACACAGCCCCTTCATTTATTCATTTGGTTATGGTGCAGTGGCAGCAGGAAGAACGCCTCACCCTCCTCACATCTCTGGGTGAGCCTAGGCTGGCTGCAACCACCCCAAGCACGTTTTCCCACCACACACTGCGTACTGCACTTATTTTCCACAATCTTGATCCAAGGCAACCTCTGTATATGTTCACTATGACTGGCTCTCTAGGCCATTAACTGGCTGCATAAGCAGCGAAAGGTGCACAGACATAATGGTTGTTCTCCAAATTGTTCCCCATGCTGCAGGAGTTGTACAAGGCCACTTGGCCCACTCCTCCCACCAGCTCACCCCTTCCACTGGCACAGTTACAGAACCTGCTATCAGTTGCAAGCACGGAGCCTTAGGTCCTGGTTTTGCCATTTACTGCATGCAGGCAAAACTACTGTGTCTGTATGCAGTGAGGTATAAGACTGGGACATAATGGTGTAGGTACGCAAAGGGGATTTATATAAATATATATGTGTGTGTGTGTATGTATGTATGAAACAAATATATGCATCTCAACATATATCAAGTTATAATTGGTTCTATAACCAACAATGACATTTTATTAATTTTTCAGGTAAAATTACAACAAAGTAATTTTATTAAGCAATGTACAACATCTCTAGCAACATTATAATAATGGTAATCCCAATTTTTAAAGATGATAGAGCTGCAAAAACCTGTTAAGAATCATGACAAATGAAGATCTGTAAAAATATTCAACTGTTAGAATTGGGGTATACACAACAAAAGATTTGAAGAGACAGGCACTTCAGAGAATCACAGATAGATGGGAGGGACCTCTGGAGGTCATCTAGTCCAACCTAACCACTCAAAGCAGGATCACTAGATCTCACCAACACTAGATCGGGTCAAAGACAGTTTTTCCTAGCTGAGTCTTCAAAGCTATCTCCAAGAATAGAAATTCTACAGCTTCTCTGGACAGCCTGTTTCAGTTTGCACTACTCCACTGAAAAACTCTTCCATAAACTTTTTCCACAAACTTTTTCCATGTGACTGACATTGCAAAGGAGAAAAGCTGTTAGTGAATAAACAAGACCCAGACAAACATCACAGTCTTGTGGATGAGAGAATATAGCCTTCCACATGTATGGTATATATTATTAAGAATGTAATATTTGTCAAATATTATCATGCAGCAACCACTTGGAATTTGCATTCAGACTACAGGTGAGGGTACTTGTGGCAATGTGGCTGCCCAATACCACCACGTGCAATGGCTGATATTTTAATCATGACCACTCACTGAGAACACTGTTGTCCAGATATAAAACAAAAAAGGTCTAAGTGATTAATCTTATTTATTTATTTATAAGATTTTGAGCACTTGCCAAAACAGAGGATTTTCTAATTCCATTTTCTGCTTAAGAAATCTCAGTCTGGTTAATCACATACTGAATCAAAGGCAGAAATTGGGTCCCCTGTTCTGTCCTCTCCACCATGTGCTGCTTAGTAAAAAAATCAGGAGTATTACTAGGACGATTTTTAAATGGCATTGTACTAGATTGCAAGCTCTGTGCAAATTCATGAAGAACCAGAAAGTAGGCAAAGAGGATACAAGTCCAAACCAAGAGTAGGGACTCCCCATTTTAGAGCCTATTGAGCCACGTTCATCCATTTTATTTTTAATATAATCGTTACATGTTGGAAGCATTCAAGTAAAATATAAGATCCCCTGATTCTTTGGAAGAAAAACCTGGCAACAGCAAGCAGAAAGTTCTCAAAGCCAGGAGTTTACAAGATTCCCAAAAGTGTTACTTTTAAGAAATGGGTATGTTTTTCATTCAGTTGATTTTCATATGAAAAATGTTCACAATATGAGCTATGCAAATCATAAGAAACTAGGTGAATGCAAGACCACAGACATGTACAGCTTATCCAGAGGCTTCTAAAGCAACTACAGTTACTATTGTACTCACAAAACATTCCAGCATGCCCAAACCACAAATGTTTGGTTGGTTGTTCCTTAATTAGAAAATTATAAAGCCTATCGTTCAGAAATCTTTTAAATCTTTTGGAAAGCTACTGATGTTTGCATTAAAGGGACATAGAGAAGCCCCATCTGCTACTGGTACTTCATTATGTTTGGTGCTGTGCAGAGCAACCAGAGGCACAGAGGTCATGGTTTGCCTTCAAGCATACCTTTTTCAGAGGAAATCCAGGAAAATAAGCTATGTTGTCTGACTATCACTTTGATACCGTATTTGCTAGACCAGAGAAGCACAGGTCATAACACTGGAAATGGCCTCCTGTGTTATGAAATCCAGTCTCTCAGTATCACAAGCACCCATATCACATTGCCCTTTTCCTAAAGGTATCAACCTCTAACATAAAGTTAATTAGACTTCTAATTAGTTTTATTCTACCTACAGGGCTATTCCAGGACCTCTCACTTAGGTAGTAAAACCCTCTTCCAATTTCCAGCCTATTTTTCTTCTTGGCAAGCTTAATTTAGTTAGCTCTTCTGTCTCCATGATATTTACCCCCACTAAGTAGATTGCACCATATAGTGCAATCACATCACCTACAAGGGGAGTGTATAGACTAAAAAAAACAAGCCTAAAATAACCTCTCAGTCCCTCATTATTCCACTGGTCCTTCTATGTACACAAAAGTTTTCAAAGCAATATTCTTATTCATTGTGTTGACTTTTGGCCTTTAATAAAACACAGACACAGACACACACACACACACACACACACACACACACAAACATAGTTCCCAGAGTTTCTAAGGCTAATACTGCTCAGCCTTACGGGCTACCAGCTCTAGCTCCTTGCCTGTATACAAGCTATGCAATATCTGAAGCTGCTGAGACCTTCATGGCAAAAATAATCCCAGGTGTGTATGTGTCCTTACTGGAAGAGCTGATCTCACATTGGTAATGGTAGCAGTGAAACATTTTTCAGGAAAAGCCCAATAACCAAATATTTATTAAGGAAAAAAAAACAAATCAGCTAACAGCCGCAATGAAAATCTATGTTATTTAGAAATAAGCAGCAGTGTTTCACTAACACACAGCAGACACCCTGCTATGTAATACCTGCTTTAGAACTAGGGAATCTGCCACTAGTTCATTAGTGGTTTTCCCTGCTGATTAATGGTGGTAAATTGGTGCAGATCAAATCAGAATAGCCAAATCATCTCATACCATTCTAAAAATATCAAGGTTAGCCCCTTCCTAAAAGGGCCATGTATGTAAGCTCATGAAAAGAAATGTTCTTATGATTGCTGTACTCACCAGGAGACAAAACACAGAGCACGCAGCTTTTATTCAGATGTAAAAAGAAGGCTGTGTTACCCTATAGTCAGCCATTTGCATGATGATGGAGAAAATGAAAGAAACACCTGTGGAAAGCAATTCAACAACTTGCACTAGAAAAATAGTCTGATACTGTGCATCTAAGCTTCAGTTGTAGATTTATGCTTCAGGTGGATTGTGTTACATCTCTGAATCTCCTTCTCTTGGGAGGGGGTAAAAGTGGAATTGGATTTATATCTCTGTGTTTTCTGAACCAGACACTAGCTAATAATATAGGAGTCTAGGTACAGAATGACATTAAAGGCTGTGAGTATTTGATGTTAATCAATGGATGGCTGTCTCAGTGGGAGTTTGCCCATTTCTGCCTTAAAAGCTAAATTGCTACATCTAGCTATGCTGGGCAGTATTGAAACAAGCAGTCAATACTTTCTTCCAGAATCAATATATAAAAAAGTAACTCGATGCAAGCGACCTGAGCAACGTATTAGGAGGAAGAAAGTGAGAAGCAGTCTTGTCTCGTGTATTATGCCTCATGCTGGTTAACCAGATGAAAACATACACCTGGTAAGAGGACACAGTATTTCAAAGAGTGATTCCTTGACCCAGAATTGTCTATGTAAACTCCTGAACAGTAAGACTGAAGATTAAAAGCAGAGCAGGCAGATATTCCCTCTTCCCATTGACACCTGATACAGAAAAGCACTTAATCATTTGCTTAAGTCTATCCCAATTCAGCCAAGCTGTTAAGCATATGTTTAAGTGCTAGAAAGTCAATAGGATATAAGCATGCGTTTAACTGCTTTACAGAAAGGGGCAGTTTGCTGCTCAGGGTACGAAAGATGTGCCATGAAGCACTGCTTTCTGCGTCGGTCTTTGTCCAATAACAAATCCAGCTTTAATGGGGGGAGTTGGATCCCTTTGTGTCCTTAAAAGCAGGGACTGCTAAAGTTGTCATCTCTGAGAACTACTGAGTGCTGCAGGTCTTCCTAGTTCGTAGAATAATCCCAGAGGAAAGAGAGGGGAGTGGAAAAGCCCTTGAAAAAATACCATTAGCCAACTTCCATCCAAAGGTGGAAGATTCCCTTGTTTAGTCTCCTTACAGCCTCTGCTGACCTTCGCCATTAATCCAATATTTCGGGAGCAGTAGAAGGCACTGGCTGTTGTTCTGATGGGAGAATATATGAGAGTCTTGCTGATATGCTATGATGCATGTCCAGGAAGCAGCTGAGGTACAGCAAGAGCTGTAGAATTTGATAGACTGAGTAGAAAACACAGGGATAATGTGCAGTGACATGATAACATTGGAAACATACAGCAGGTGTGCATCTCTGCTTGTGTGTTTGTGTGTAGAAGAGCTGCACCTAGGTCTCAATCCCAACATCTATTTTATTAATGGGTCATATGTGATCTTCACAAAAACAAATTTTTGATGTGATTTGCAAAATGCAAGTCCCAGGAGCTTCTCAGTGGAAGAACAGAGAAGCACCATGCTGATTTCCTGACCAAAAACACAGGTGAAAAAAAGGTTTTCTATTTCAAAAGTAAGCTTACTTTCTTATACAAGTCTAAGGAAATTCCATTTGTTTCTCACTGTCTCAAAACACTAAATTAAAGTTGCTGTGCCATAAGTTCCTCTAAATTAGGAAGGAGACAGAGAATTGTCATCATGTGCTTTTAAAACCATATCCACTGACTTTTGTAAAAGCTCTCTATAAATGGAGAGGCAAGACTGAGGGCAGGAAGGCTGCTATGAGAGGTAGCATTCTGGAAATGAAGAGCACCTCAGTCATTCAGTCAGTCCTTATAGTTGTGATACATGTCAGATCTCAAGTGATAGCCAGGATTTGGGGTCAGGTTTGTTCTTCAAACTGATTTTGCTTTATTTTATTTTTGTAGCTTTTTTCTAATATAGTATCCAAGATCTTTAGTTTCCTGGAATGAACCTTTTTTTTTTTTTTTTTCCTTAAGCTTATCAAGTATAAAAGATATGAGTATGTGGAGCAGGCAAATCTTGGTTATTGCTGTTTCTCTAGAAGTGATTAACCTCTATTGGACAGCATACAAAGGCAGAACCAGCAGCCCAAAAATAAGCTTGGGTATCTCAGGAACAGGAATATGTCTCCTCAGAAGCTTCAAGGGTTATTTCAGGTGCTAATATTCTCAGGCACCATGTCCTGGAAAAAAAGCATTCTCTGGGCATAAACCATTACCCAGAAAGCAAAGGGGAGCTCATTGCTAACCAGGAGATAGACGATTAAAAGTACTGTGTGCCTTAAATACAGGGTCAAAGGAATAGCTGATTGTTTTTAGCATCTTCATAAATGGAGTAGATGAGATTTTTCCAATATGACAAAAATAAGGCCAAATTTATCTTTGTTAGATCCTGATTTTGCATTGTGGTCTTTATTTAGGGCTGTAAGATGATGACACTGCTTTCTAGCTGTAGATCATCACTATAGTTATCCTCAGTTTGATGCCTTCCATCATGAAAAAGTCTAGCTCAGCTCATATTCTTTATGCTTCTCCTATTGAACTACTCCTGTCAGGCACCTGGGATGCAGGTTTAAAGCAATCAGAATGAATCGTACTCTGGCTGGGATGAGCAATCTACCAGTTCAGGAAGAGTGCATTTTAAAAAATCTCCTTCTTTATAGGTATTTATTTCTGGTCTCTGTTACATGAGGTTTGTGCAGCATTTCAGCAAATCTTCAACTCAGCATAGCATTTAAAGAACTAGCTTAACTTCAGATTCATACTTAGGTGTTTAAGAGTGTCTTGAACTGAGTCATAAAACCGCAAATAAAAAGTTTTTAAACGTGGAGAAATGTGCCCATCACAGCCTATTTTCTCCCAGTTTATTGCTTTTCACAGACTACTGTGGGGTGAACTTCTGCTTTTGACCAGCTCATGAGGTTGAATCTAGTTTTAGCAGTTGAGAAGACTTACCCAGATGTTAAGTTTTCAAATAAACACTGTTGCATTTTCTCCCATGCTGTTTATCCTTAGGAGCAAACATCTGCCAAGCTATCTCATTGTTTTCCTAAAATTCCTTCTTAAAAACCCCTTTGCTGTAAGGCCAACAGCAACATGAAAAACCGAAACAAAACTAGTTAGAGTGCTGCCATACTGTGCTTGCTGCCTATCATGGCATCCATCGTCTAGTTGTTCACTGTATCCCCACACCCATCTTTGTATGCCTGTCTGTTTGGTTTGGGGTTTGGTTTTATTTTTGTATTCCACTTAAGATCATAAACTCTCTATTGCAAATACTAAACAACCTAAACAGCTGCAAAATATTTCAGCAACAATCTCAGTTGTGGCCAATCGTAGACATTGTGGAAAAAATGTCCTCACTAGAGAAAATGTTTGTCTTTGTAGATTTGTCCCCATAACTTCTTAAACGTTTATCTTTTGATCTCAAATTTTCCATACTTAATTCCTGCCTCCAAGTTGAATTTTCAATCTTAAACTTATTGTTAGCACACTTAAACATCACAGAAGTGCAGGGGAGGAATGGAGTGGAAGACGTTTGAGATGAAACAAGAAGACAAACAAAAGAAAATATTTTTTTCTTATTGGGGGAGAAACAATAACTGCTGGTTAGCTTTTAAGTATATTGAGCTGTTTCTGAGTAAGAACCTTGAAAGAGCTTTTTAGGCACCTCAAAACTGTGTAAATCTCACAATGTGAACAGCTATATAGTGAAGAGGTTAGAAATGGTTTATAAGCTGTTTAGACTTATTCCCTCACCTCTTAAAAAGTTCCCTCCTTACTTAAAAAGTTCCTCAGAATATTTTTTTTAAATAAAACTGAAATAAAACGTCAAAGGTTGCAGAAATGCACTGCTGATTTCCAGAAGTTAGATCAAATACACAGAAATGAAGATCATATTTTACACGAAGTTCCATTTGTGAATAACTTCATAAATAATGAATAGATGCCTAAAACATGCTACAAACTTAAGTGCTATCTGTTACCAATGGACATATTCTCAACAGTAAAAAGGGGTTACAGTTGGTTATGAACCATCTATTGAACTGTTGGACTCCATAAAAATCTATAATAATTAATTAAGCAATTATTAAAACATCTACCACAATTTACTAATGCTAAACCATTCATAAATTGCACTTTAATATTAAATTAGAAAAATGTGACAAATTTTCAACAGCATGGTCACAGCAAAAATGTAGTCATAAATAAATCTAGCCATAAATGAAATGCAGGGGAAACATCAGGGCTGTGGTGATTAAGTGAGGATTTCGGGGAAAATTAGGGAAGATGAGTGGTGTAAAATGGCATATGACCCAGCTTTTTGCTGACTGCCACATGCCTCTATAAACTGAGAACTGTGCAGCTCACACTCTCAGTACACCAAAATGAGAACTCTGTACTTGACACAGACTGAACTTCCACTATCATCTTTGCACCACTAGATTGAGATTATAACTAGATCACATCTGATCATTCCTCTTATATCCTAGAAATGCAGTCAGTAATACTTAATTCTTGCATACTTCTAGAGGCTGTTACAAAGAACCAATTAAAAACAAATACATACCATGGTTACCTGAAAACCAAGTTTTTAGTGTATGTCTTGGGGCGTTACTTACCCCACATGGCACTTATTGAAGAGAAATATAATCAGCTGCACAGCAATGAAAAATCACGACAGGCCTTCCTTTTACATATCAGTGCAGCCAGAAACATAACCTGGAAGGTCCCATTGGCCATTAAAAACTGTTCTTACTGTAGTGAGGTCATGTTAGGTCAGCATAGCTGCATATATTACTGATTTTTGTATTATAAGTAGACATTAACTTGCAATCAGATTGTTGTAACCCATAGGAGATTAGAATTTCTTATGCTTCATGGAACTGGAAAGGAGAATGCAAGGAAGAAACTGAAATACAGAACTCTATTTCCCCATCCAAGAGGAACAAACAGGAACTGGGTCAGAAACCAAGAAATACTGAAAGCAATGTCTGTGTGGAGACAGGAGGATCTAGCTTCCTCCTCCTAGAAAGGCATTGGGAAAGACAAATAAAGCCAGACACTAAATCTAATGGCTTTTTTGCTGTTTGTCTGAACATCACATAGTCACTATCAAAAATTTGTACCCAGTGATTTCCCAAATTTCAAAAAACTATCCTGCCACCATTGGGAAGGACTCAATTGATTTGGGTGAAAATATATCCAAACCCAGAAAATCTTTATACAATCTGATTATTCAACTATAGTCCCATTAAGTTAAAATAACTGATGATTAATGGCATTAAATTAATCATGCTTAATTGATTCAAATACGTGTGTATTTTTTTGCAGAACCGCACCTTCATTTGCAAAGGAACTGGTCCGGCTATGCATTCATGGGAAGTGGGGAGTGGTTAGGAGAGGAAGGCCAGATTAAAACAGTACAGTGCATTGAAGGAAGCCAGTAAAGCCTAAGAAGTGAACGCAACTGAATTTGGGGAGGATTTAATGTTTAAAATGGGAACACTTTATCATGTAAATCAAAGAGGACTTTCCTAACCTCCAGATGAGAATGATAATATTTTGGGATTGGCTAGTGTAAACACAGGACACTATCCAAGTTATGCCTCATTCTAGTTGTAATGCACCTGCTGTCACAACCCCTTTGGAAGTAGCCATTCTTTTTGCATTTTATAGTAATTGGAAACTTCAAAAAAATCAAAAACAGTATGAATGTTATATTGATTTTGAACATTTAATAGTGCCCCATATGGTTTCACTTCAGTATTTTCTTGAAGAAACACTGATTTAATATCCTAATTCACCTAAAAATAAAAGCACCCATTTAATTAACTAAAGCTCATGTCACTCAATTAAAGAGTAAGTTTAGAAGTCAGAAAACCATTTTTAGAGGTCTATAACTATCATATACACTTGCTGTAAGCTCAATTTTTTTTGTAATTTCTTAGCCTAAACATTTTTTAGTAACTGCAAGAAATACATTTTCCATTTCTAAATAGTCCCCACCTTTCTAGAGGTGTGATGTCCAGGCTTCACCACCACAGTGTGAAATGCAAGGATGTTTTCACATATTTTACAGAAGACGCTCCTCTTTACACATTCCAGTACAAGATCCACACCTTTTCTAATGTAGGGCATGCCCATAATGCTGATGCATATCCACTTCTGATTAGCAGGCATGGATCCTTTTCTACAAAATTGCCACACAACAAATTGTTCTCCAGCGTGTATTCGTGTAGCTGATTATTTCTGTCAAAATACATAGTCTCTCACTGGCTGAGTTGCCTCTGAAATTCACCAGTAGAGCTCTGTGAAATCTGAATTTTCCATTTTATAGGAATTTTCCCCTAAATTTCCTACAAATATTTATTAGAGAGTTTCACTTCATAGGAAATATTATATCTAAACTTCAAAATAATATCAAAATTTACACAAAAACTTGTGTTGATAAATTCAATATATTTCCTTCTGATTTTGACTTGATAAAATTATATATTTCATAATCTAGACATGAATGGTTGACTCACTTCAAAGAAAAACATGATTTTTAAAAACCCTAAATGAAATACTTCTAGTACCGTGTTCTTTTCCAACTTTTAAAGGAATGTCATCAAAATTGATGTGCTTCAGTAAAACGTTTAAATCGACTGACATTTTCCTACATAAAAAGCATTATGCCAAATGATTTTTGACCAGCATGGACATTAAGGATAATTTTATTCTGGATATTTACTTGATTAAGAAAATATTATGCATTAAGAAAAACCTCAAAGGTTGGTGACCTTCTGGGGCTGGCTTCTCTGCAAAATGTGCATCAACACCTATTGGGACAGTATCTGATAGGAGGGTATTTCGCATACACTAATTAAGGAATTTAGAGACAGTACTAATTGACCACTTATTAAATATGAGATAATATGCTATAAATGACTGGTGTATGATGAATGAAAACTATCATTGAAACAATTCTTCATTGCAGAAAATGTTTTGAACAAACTTCCTTTTTTCACAATATTCTAAAATATCTCAAAACACAAGAAGCCATCAAATAAAGTGAATAAAAATATACTTAAAATGCATAGAAGTGATAACAAAATTACAGAAAGTTTTTTCTAAAGCCATTGTTCTGTATTTCTTTTTCTTAGAAAATGCTGAGAATATTTGCTTTCTTTCTGATTATGGTAAGTTCAAAAATCTCAATAAATGCTGTATCAATAGGACCTGAATGTTTCTCCAAGAAGTGCAAGTGGACAGTGCTCTTTATATGAAGCAGAAAGCTGGTGACGTTTGCATGGCCTCTGGATGCCATGCTGTTCCAATAGCAATGACAGTTCCAAGTTAGGGATTTCTAAATCTTCATGTTTGGGAAAATTCTGATCTGGAGTTGTAAGATTAACCCGTCTCTGCTACTGATTTTTTGTGGTTTGATAAAATAAAAGCATATTAAAACACTGTGGGCAGAATTCACTCATCCTGTGTCCTCAAAGCATGATGCAAATGTCACTGATTTAATAATTGTAAACAGCTAGATAAGCATCTTTCTGTTTCATACATGGATAAGAATGAAGTAGAAGGACTTATTTTCTTGTGATTGCTATTCTTTGATTATTTAACCTATATTTAACCTACACCCTTTTTTAAACAATGAATAAAAGTGACATATGCTCCACTAATTAATATTTATATAGTAGCATAGCGCTAGTTAGCGTGGTCGATAGTTGCTGGATTTTGTACTGAGGCAGAAGAGGAGCATTCGTACATTCTGCTCTGAAGCTGAAGTGATTAACTCCAAAAACAAAAGGGGGGAGGGAGTGACAAACAATAAGGAGAGAGAAAGCGGTATTTGGATGTCTCAGCTGTTGGCTATGGGACCTAGTATCCAAGCCCCTGAACACACAGGAAAGAATGAAACATAACAACTGAACCCCTTTCCACACATTCTTGGCCGTACAAGATGACTGAATAGCTACAGTGATCTCTCCTTTTAAATGCTCTCTTCGCTTTCTTTTCCATTTTGTCTAATTACCTTTCAAAAAAAAAGAAAAAAAAAAAAATCAAACTGAGCCCTACGCCAGGGATCTCACCTGAGATTTGCTTGCACTATCCAGTGCACTGCTTGCTGGCTACATATCTTCCTTCTATACAAGTTTTATCTATTTATATTATAAGTAAGAGCTGAGTCTGTCTGCTGCTGTTTATACAGTCGATAGCACCATCAGGTCCCTCCCTATCAGCAGCAGTAAGAATTTTTAATGGATCTGTAGCTCCAGTACAATGTTTGGAAGGTAAAACTGCTGCTCTGCATAAGACAGGAAATATAGCAAATACTGCTACTTTGGTAGTCATTCTTTTCTGTTTCTTAGCTAACTTCTTGTGCACTAAAGTAGACTATGGGACTGCTTCTCAGTTACAGTAATACTGCTTTGACAGCATGAATGCTCTGAAAGTGGACACAAACCATTCCCTGAAAATACATGTTCTGTGGGGAGCCCTTATCCCTCAGCACCTGCATAGCATCAGGAAGGCTAAGGGATTTTACAGAAGCATTGCTCACAGAGTCCAAATATGGGTAAGACTGGGGTCCAGCAGTTTCAAACTGTGGTCCATGCTTTGTTCCAAGGAATCTGTTAAAGGCATCTGAAGAAAAGATGCCTTTTGTCAAGCTTCAACTCTCTGCACGTGGGTCATCCCTCCACTGGAAAAAAACCTGAAAACTGGAAGATACCAAAAAGCCTTGCAATATTAGTCTCGGCTTCCATATTTTGTTATGGATAACAAAGTAAATCAGTGTACAGAAACTATAAGACTGTGTGCCACGATACAGGTGTTTTAAAGACCTGTCTGTTCTCCTCCCACTGTGTTAGCTGTATTAATTGAGATTCAGGTGTCAGAGTATGAACACAAAATCTGGATTGCGTGAGTGTGCACCCTATTGAATAAGAAGAGCCACCTGTAAAAATAGGTGATCAAAAATATCCATTTAAAAAGATCCATTTGAAAGATGTTTATAAATTCATGTTCTTTCTCTGACGTTTGAATGAGGCTGCTTACAGAATACATATGCTTTCCCTCTTCCAAATTCCTCCCAGTAAGGAGGTCACCTGCCTTTATTGCTAACATTTGATCTACACCAATTCACTGTCCTTTAGCAGCACGAAAAGCCTCTAATCAACTGGTAGCGTGGACCCCAGCTGGAAAATGCTGTATACAGTAGTGAGGTTGATACCTGTTCTGAATGAAAATGTACTGCTAAACTTGCTTAAAGCTACATGTAGCAAATCACCACTCCTTGTGCATTAGTCAGTTTGGATTTAACCTTTAAAAAACTGGGGTTCTGAGAACAAGAACCTGCAATTCTTGGGATATGTCTATGTCTTCAAGGATTCAGCTAAAATGACCTTGGATTTGCATGCAACAGTCCATTTCTTTACTCTTTTCTTGCTCATTTGAATAATTCCTAAAAAGAAAAAAAAAAAAAAAAGAATCTGGATGGCACCACATTTACCTGACATAGGAATGAGCAAAAGATGTAAAGCATGGAAAAATTCTCTTGTATGCATAATTTTTGCACAACAGTTGTTAGCAGTCTCCCACAAATGTCTTTGCATAGGCAGAAATCAGTCACTATGAAATACACAAACATGATTATTTACCGGTGAGGACAGGAGCCATGATACCCTCTCTAACTATATTATATGACAGTACTGATACCTGAAGATGCCTGTATAAATGCACTTTGCAGATCTATCAGATGGGACACTTCCACACTAATTCCTTAAGACATTGTACAGAAGGATTAATCAACTCGCTGCAAAAAGATGCAGATAGCAACTAAAAAGAAAGCGTGCACATGCAATTCTTGTATTTTTATGGCTTTTAGCAACTGTGATGAATGATGCCAGATATCAGAGGCTGCCTCAGTAAACACACCTAGGAAGCCAGTGAAGGTAAGGCAAACTGTGTATAATACACTACAGCAGTCAGCAGGGAACAGCCCTATAATCCACAGTCAAGGATTTGCACCAACATAGTATTAAAAAAAAAAAAAAAAAAAAAGTGCTCAGATGTGATTAGACCACATGCAACTGTGCTGGTGAAAGTGCAAAGAAAGGGAACAGAGACCCAATTCACGAGTTTCACTCAAATGTGAAGTAGTGTCTCGGGGAATTGTATGGCAGGACCAAAACTTCTGGCACCAACTCATGTGCAAGCCAATAACAAATCAACACAACATGAGGGAGAAAGCTAGCTGTACACATCATCTACAAGGGCTACTCTACATAAATATTGAAATTTGATTGTTCCTGCCAGGGAAACAGAAATAGAATAAAAAATCTGCTAAGTTCTATTAAGACTCATGTCCAAGAAGAAATCTGAGTAATTTTACATGTGGAGACCAAATACCCAAACATAATTTCTTTTTTGCAAAGAAAGAGAGGAAGAAGTGTTATAGGGCAACCTGTGCTTTCAGCCCTCCTCTTAGGCCTGGTGACTGTAGCCTGACCCTTCTCCAGGGTGGTGCTGCTGTCTCATCCAGTCCCTCCAGGAGCAGATATTTGTGCTGCATCTATGTTTGTATCTGTAAAGCTTTTTCCTCTGGGAGACTGTCAATACTTTATTAAAATGATTCAAAAAGAGCTTCCTTATAAACAAAGGATTATTTATTCATTCAGTGAAAGCACTTAGAACAAAGGGATAAAACACACACCAAAAAAAACCCCCCAAAACCAAGCAGGACTATAAATATTTTTCTTTTTGCCAAACACTTGCTCTTTCAAGCATTATTAGACTCTTTTCATTAGTTACCCTCATCTTTGGCTCAGAGAAGCCTATGGTATGCTGTGTGAGCCCCTGCAGCCCTGTCAGCATTCATGGACACTTCCAGGGCGGTGCTGGGAAACTACTCAGCCCCCATCCTCCCCTTTCATCACCAGGGCAGGGCTGGGAACTGTAAAAGTTTTCTAGAAAGTTGGAACCAGACTAGCCATACTCCACCCCGTTAATAGCTTTCCCATTGTTTCCCTCAGGACACCAGGTATTTTCTAGATTATCTTTGCTATTATTGGGGGGGGGGGGGGATTTTTCCCAATAGCCTCCATTGCTTTTAACTCTTTACAGAGAGGAAAATGTTACACAGGTAAAACAAAGTAAACAATATACATAACAATTTTTATTCATTATTCTCTTCATGTCCATGCTTTTTATAACTTCTGTGAGTTATTCAGAGGAATCCTGTCATGCAGTATACAAGTAGGGATATTAATGAAAATGTGTGAAATTTAAAAGCAACATAGGCAAATGCTTCACAGGGGAGTTCTTTTTCTTTCTTTCTTTTTTTTTTAAATGATGGACCCCAAATTCTTGCTTGTCTTTAGGATACAGATAAACTCTAAGAAAGAATGACACACAACATTTTTTTTTAATAACTACTATAATAATCAATTTCATGGGTTCTCCAAGGTTGAGAGCAAATTAACCAATCAACCTCCACTTTAATCAGCTCTCAGGTGATTAGGGTGAGTGATTTGCAAGGCAGCATGAACAACACATATCAGCTTGCTGAGTTTGTGCTGACTCAAGAAGACTTCTATGTTTGCATAATAGATCTAATAAAGATTAAGAAGTACAGCTGTGGAAGGCTGCCTGATATGAAATATTTTGTGAAGGATGTTATGATGATAATCTCTCTATTGCTCTCATACACATAAGTTGGAT
The DNA here is from genome assembly GCF_036417845.1 of Apteryx mantelli. Taxonomy (NCBI): domain Eukaryota; kingdom Metazoa; phylum Chordata; class Aves; order Apterygiformes; family Apterygidae; genus Apteryx; species Apteryx mantelli. The sequence goes on from NC_089984.1 coordinate 17,347,137, forward strand.
GTATGCTTTGTTTGCACACATGCCCAATTAATGGCTAGTACCTCCTAGAGTGCAGCTTTTCAAAACAATAATAAAAACCATAGGCTGCTTCTATTTAACATTAAATACCTAATATGACTAATCAGGCAGTTCTGTTCAATGCCATTGTTTTTCCTCCTCAGATAAAGCTCTTTTGACTCTCTTAAGTGCCCTCCTGGGAAAAACACTTCTGAACATGAAGGGTTCCTTAGGACCCAGTCCTTACCTGGTGGCACAAGGAGATAAAAAATACCTGGTGAAACTATAGCTAGTAGGTGGTTTAATGATACATCCAACATATTTTCCTGGGAACTGAAATGCAAGCGCATCCCATGTTATGATAGGGTTCTCATCAAATGGGAGACGGGACTTGGGGGAGAACAATGTCTTTGAATCCTGTGAATATAAGAAGGGTTAAGTCCAGGGTGCAGCATAAGTAATTTGGAAGCCTTTAACATGCCAAACACCTGCAGACTCAGGTGTTCCTCCAGGAAAGATGCAGATGTTCAGTATTTCTGAGGATTTGTCCTAATAATAAAATTAATAGCAACAGCATTTGCTTGGGTACTTCCTCCAGAGAGAACATGTGCAGATAAATCAAGTAATTATAAAACTGAATCAAGGTATTTAAAGTAACAGAAACTATTTCAAATCACACAGTGCCTCAGATACCCATACCCAGTTCCTTATGACTGCAGGGAGAGTTACATGCTGCAATGTACAAAACACAGCTGGCCCTTTAGCTAGCCTATGTTTTCCCTCCTGCATAGCACTTACAGCTCCTGCCCCACTGAATCTCAGCACCATTTTCTGGTCTCTTTTTGCACCAGATACATTCACAGAGCCATAATCTCAGACGGCTCAACAGCTAGGTGCTGGGCAGTCAGCTCTCTAGCACGCTTGATGATATCAGAACGTCAGCTCTTTCAAAAGTTTCCGGCACTCGGGGTTTCTGTGAGAGCAGCAGCTCGACAATGCGATCAGAGCATCGCAGAGGAACGTTTGTGTGAGTTTTCAGACAGTCTCCAGCAGAGACAAGAGCTGCAGCTTCCACAGCTGGACAAGAAACTTCCAGGCCCTAAAGCCAACTAAATCCTTAAGAACAAGAAATTGCACGGACACTACTGAGGTGGCTTAACGGAGCCTTCCACCCACCTCAGACACAGACCACCTTCTGGAAGTTACCACTGCTCACCGGCCAGCCAAGCTTTGCTGCTGCTGTGGCTCTTAACATTTTTTTAAGCAGAGCTACGCTAGGTGGATTTAAGATTTAGTATCACCTTTGCAGACATGGGCTGTTCTGAAAGCTGAACAGGCCCCGGTGTAAATCTGGCAGTGCCGATGTCGGCTTACGCCAGGAGCCTGCGAGGCAGCACCGCGCACAGGCAGTGGCACCCGCCTCGCTCCCAGGCACCGGCGCTCTGCCCTCCCGTCTGCGCCGCGGAGGCTGCAGCAGGCACAAGAAAACCTTCCAGAAAGCACGCGGAAATTATTCACATCTGCTGGGGATTTCTTTCTGCCTGAAACTGTCTAACCAATTCAAAAGGACTAGAAGAAGAATCTGGGTTCATAGGCAGGCTATGGACCACTTAACAGGATTTTAGAAAGGAAAGCTCTTTCCATACATAAAAAGGGGACATACCTGCCTTTGCCAGAATAAAGTCTGAAACAGAAACAAAGGTAACTCACAGGAGGAAGCACAAACTGCAGAGTGAAAAACACATGAGCAAATTCTGCTGAACAAAGGACATCCAAATGGGCTGGATAAATAAAAATCAGAGACAAGAAAAAGGATTATAATATAAAGAAATAATAAAGATAAGAATAAATATTACAATCTTTCATCTCAGGGTTCCTCTGTACTAATTAGAAACTTATGTGTCTATCACTGTGCAAAACTAATGTAACATATCAGAACAAAATTGCTGTAAATATAGTGTGCATACAGTATAATGCTGTACCTAATCTCAGACATACTATCTACACAAAAGAGCAATTCAAGGCTGTATATCAATTGCATTTTTTTCTCTTTCAGACCACTCATAAAAATAAAAAAACCCTCAAATAACATTTTTCTTTAAAAAAAGAACAAAGCACAGATGTCATATTGGAAAGCAAAACTATAAGACCTGCCATTCTCTCTGAAAAGCTGCAATTCTCTCTGAAACCTGTGAGCATACCTTGTTGGTTCTAAAAACTTTTACGTAAAAGTCCTGGCTGTTCACTGAGTGCCCGCTGACCAGTGATAATCTAACTCAGCTGTGCACACAAAATATGCACGAATGTCACAGCAGAAAACAAAATAAGGCAGACAAAAGGAAATGACAAATTTTCCACACACTGTTCTGGGCACAAAAGGATTCATTTTTTTTCCTCTAGCAAGGTGATTAAAACTTGCAGCAAGAAAACAATGCAGCCAAGATACTTCACTTCTGCTCATAACACCTTTTGTGAGAACTTTCATAAGCAGCTTAATGTGTGCTATTCATAAATGGACATTTGGTAAGATTGTATAGTTCATTACTAAAGTCTCAGAAATTAGAAACATTAATAAGAATAAGAAGGGAAAAACAAAACAAAACAAAACCTCTAGAGGATTTCTGTGACACAATGTGGGTAGAGCACGGCTTTCCCCACTAATAAAAATTCCTAATCTGGTCATGTGGCTGCAGTCCAATCACTGGGGTCCCTATTCATGTGCTGGCATTTTCTTACTGTACAATTGTAGTACAGGCGGGACATAGCTTTAAATCACCCTTAAACTAGCAGTAAGCTAGCTCAGACATTTCCCAGTAGCAGTTTAGTTCAGCACTGCAGCATTTCCCAGAAAACTCGTGCGGAAAAGTCTGGTAAGAGCTCAAGGAGGTAGCCCGAGCTTGCCATTGCCATGGCGACGCTGTTAACTGCCCTCAAGGCAGCTCGTTTAAAGTTGGCTGAGGTCAATTTGAAAATATTCTGCAATCACAATAGTGACTAATTTTGTGAGAAGTGTGAAGGAAATTTTAGATACAATATAATCAAGTTTGCTCAGATTTGCTTGGTGGAATGATGGGGACACTGTTCCCACGACAGAGGCAAGTTGTAGATTCTTACACATCTTTTTGTCCTTGTTAAACAGACTAATGATCGTAGATGCTCAAATGAAACCCTAGGCACATAACAATGTTTTTCTCATCTACTTCCATGTCTTATTATTCCAGATATCATTAACAGGACTTGATTTAATGGAAAAATTAAAACTGTACCTCTCAACAATATATTTAAACGGGCTTGTTTTTAAGCAAATTTTCCTTAACAAATGTGGAATTCACGTGTATATTTTAAATACTTTTTAAATTGAGCTGAGTTCTTAAAGACAGTAAAAAATTCAGCAGAATAAATTTGTTAGACATTTAAGGGCTCTATTTCTGAGTGGTCTTTAGCTGGCAAAGCTAAGTAGCTTGCCAAAGGAGTTTTTAAAGAACCTTTGTTTTGTAAAATAATGTCAGATTTTAGAAAGAATGCCACTATATTATTATGGCCTTCCCAGGCATGTCTTTAACAGAAATTTAGCAGTCTATAGGTGGATTCAAGCACAGATGATACCACAATATGTGGAATGCATTACAACTGTGCAGTCCATGCTCCTAAGAAACAACACACGCACACAACCCTGACCTTCATATCTGGGGAGCTCGGATCTTCCTAGGGTGACTATTACTTCATGAAAATGAAAACACAACATGAGTCTGTACAAAATCATCAACTGAAAAAAAAAAATCTGCATTCTAATACAGGAAAGCAAAGGAAGACCTTTCTTTGAAAGTCACTCTTCTTCTTTTTTACATGTATTTATTTACATGTTCAGAATGATGGTTCTCAGACTTAATCAGATCAATATGCTTGTAAATGTATAGATCTTTTTTCATAAACTTGTGTGGGCTACTAACCTCTATAGCCCTAATAAAAAGAACTGTGTGACAATTAAGTCTAGCTCCCCCATTTATATAAGCACTATTACATACCAGAAGCAAATTGGTAGGGTAAATCATTTAAGCTATAATAACAAGATCTGGGCTATAGTGAATATCTGGTTACGTTAACATGCAGTCCAGCATACCTTAGGAAATTAAAGGAAACGTTATCCAAAGAAAAATAACCACTGTTTATTTGAATTATATAATACCATCATTTATCAAATATTTTCTTATTTTATCACACAAGATTACCTTCAAAATCAAGCTGTGAAATAAGAAACACTAAGTGGCAAACATCTTATTTGACTTTATTTTCTGGAACTTGAGAGAAGAGTCACTTAAAATGTTTCTCTATTTGAATTATTGAAAACAACTAACATTCAATTAGTGTTTTCAAAAAGGTAAAACAGACAGATAACAGGGGCACTCTAAAACTAGCCAGCACAATATGGTAGCATCTTCTCACAGAAGTCATCAGACCCTTGTCACTTCTCATGTGAGCAGGCTGCTGTTGTGGTGTGAGTGAACTACTACTTGTCACGAGAACAAAAGGAGAACTGCTTTGTAAATCTTCATGCACTCAGGTAGGCAACAGCCTCAGTGCAGAGCCCATGGTGGGAGGACACATGGCAATTGGGTGCAAGCCCTGTGCTCCTCCTCCCGTGAGCCGGACAGACAGGGCCCAGGTGGGAGTGAAGGCCACTTGGCCAAGTCCCACAGCAGGTAACTCAATCGCAGTTCTTCCTCATCAGTGTGAGAGACTTTGAGTTCAACTTTCAACTCTGGTAGAGACGACATTGAGGACAGGATGCATGCAGGACACCTGGTTCGCTGCTCTAGTGCTTGCTCACAAGCTTTTAGATGCCACTCACAGAAATATTTTACAAGTGTCAGCCAAGGCCACTTTGGGGCTTGGCCACAATGTGATTTGGGCCGCAGGCTCCCAGCCTGACTGCTGTCTCAAGGAGCAGGAGGGCAGTCAGCAGGGACTGTGGAGATCAGGAGCACCAGGAGAGTGGGCTGGGGCATCTCTAGGCTGCGGGAAGGCTCTCAGAGGAATAATACTCAGGGCACTTGGGAGTGAGCCAAAGGAAAGGAAGGGCTTACATATCAGCAACAGAAATTACTCATCTTCACAGTAATCACCCACAGTGCTCTCAGGGTTAATCAATTAATGCTCTTGTAAATCACACATGAACCTGTCAGCTGTTTGCTAGCACTGCGGTCTCTAGCAGTCTGTTACTGGATTATTTTAACATTTTTGTGAACCTCATGACCCTGGAAGGGTGTTGTACAGTTTCAAACCAGCCATAAGCTCAGGAGCACTGCAGAAGCGTGAAGCAATGTACCTCTCAGCCTTCTTGTCTCATTAATCTTCCAGCCCCACAGTCTTCCCAAAGCATAGCTAGAACCACTCGTTCATTATGACTCTATTAACAGTGGCATATATTAAAGCACCAGATTTCAATATAACCAGCCTGCCCAGATGCAGGAAAAACAGTATGTTTTAACATAGATTTAAAAAGCAAGAAATACAAGTGATCACAGTCTAGTTACTTACTAAATTGCATTTTTAATTAAAGCAGTGTTTGTATCATGACATTTACTTTTTTCTTTCTCATAAGCTCTTTGTCCTAATTATTTGAACTTTTTTCATTCCTTGGAATAAAGAACCCAAATATTGGGTTCTGGTGAATATAAATGTATGAAATTTTCCAGCTAAAATCAGTACAGCTTCTACACAGATTAAACTATGATCTAGGATTTTGGACAGCTTCAAGCAGAAGTTTTACTTTGGCCTATTATGGGTATAATTATGTCTCATGACATAAGCATATCTTCACTGAATCAGTCTCATTCTCCTGCAAAGTTTCTTTACTCTCACAAAGGCCCAGATATGAAGCCAGTCAAATTCAGTGCAAGTTTCAAGTATCTCTTTACTATGTATAAATTACGAGGTTTTTGAAAAATCAGATCCATCCTGGAATAGCAAATATTTTGTTTCATACATCTCACAGGAATATTAGTTCAAATGTCTTATTTTCCCACCTAATTTACCAACAGCACTCCTCTCTCGCAAAGTGCTTTCCAGGATGCTTTGTAGCCATGGGACTGCCACAGCAGATCACTGTCTTCCTTCAACAAGGTAAGACAGCATAAGACAAGGCCAGCTTGGAGGACATATGAATGTCAACATAAGGCATTATGGAGGACTGTACGAGGGTTTTAGGCAAAATATTTTGGTTCTAAACTTCCTATCAAAATCTGTATAATGCACATGAGGAATTTCAGCAAGTTTACTTCTATTCCATTTTGTTCAAAATTTAATCCTCCATTCCTGGACATTTCTAGCTCTGTTTCTACTAGATCTGTTTTACATTGAAGAATTGCTGGTTATAAAGTAGTTCCCTTAAGGTATAGGGCCAGCCTACCCTTACCGGAGATGATGTAGTTGGGCTAGATTGTAAATTGGTTGTTCAGCTTTTGAAGGATAGGTTCAGAGAACACCCAAGGTTTCTGATTCATATTCCAGTCACTTCAACCTTGAGTGCAGAACTGTCAGGTTAGTCAACCTGGCTGGTTCCAGCCAGGCTGAGAAATGCTGTAAAGAAGACATGAAGAATTTCCCTATACAATCTTGACTCTTCTCCTTACCAGATCACAATTTCTATTAAGGGTGACTGCACTTACCTATAAATAAATTAAAAAAAAAAAATCACATAAATTCCGTCACACTAAGTTAGGGCAGTTTAAATCGGTTATTAAATCTGTTTATTTGTGATAAGGAGGAAATAATCTATTAGTATTCATTTTTTTTAAAAAAAAACCTATCCAGGTATTGCTCCTACCTGTGGACTGAAAGGTGAGCCATGCAGATCATCTACCAAATCTGTCATATTTCTGTACTACACTGACACTATGCACATTACTATCTCAAGAAAGCTGAAACAAAAAAGACAAGAAAATATTTTTCCCCATCTATGTTAAGCAATCACATTTTCCTTTATCTTCCGCATTATTTTTCTGTTAGCAAATTGCTGCTAACAAAGACAGTTGATCTTACATTATTTTGAACTAATTATATCAAAAACAGAAAACAATGTTCTTAGTAAAGAGTCTTGATAACAGAGTTGAATTCTCTAGCTAAACAGGCATAGCATGACAAGTTGTTCTGCATACAAACTTGCCACTAACTCCAAATTGTCTTAGTGGAAATCACATTAATGAAGCAGGCAGGCCATGGCTGCACAGCTATTGGAAAGATTGGCTTTTGCTCTTAGAAAACAAACTTTACTCTTCTGTTGAGGATGACTAGGTCTAAATTCTAGCCCTGAAGAAATGTATTCACCTGAGGAGCTTGATATTTCTGTTGGTTTTTGCTCACCTATGTAAAGGTAAGCATATGCCTAGTTTCTTGAAGACTTGAAACTTGTCTGCCCCAAATGACATTTACTCTTTATAGAGTAATAATTACATAAAATGTTTTATGTAAAATACTTTTAATTACATAAGTTATTTTAATAATTCCATACATAAAGGAAACTAATCAGAATGCTTTTCCTGAGATTTACAGAATTAAGATCAAACTTCATCTTTAAATCTGGCCTTTAATGTTTAGGCTTTAAAACACAGCCAAGAAACTATACATCTGGCAGTTCCCTTCTTTCTGTATAAATCTGTTTAAGACCCGAGTTAAAAAAAAAAAAAAAATCACTGGTGCTTGATATCATCCTCAGGGAAGTTTTGGCTTCATGATGCTATGTTTTATATTGATAACATAGTGGTACAGAGCTAAAACAGGAAACTGCCCTGGCTCAAATGCATGTGTTTCACATGATTTTATTAATAATGTCATATGAATAGGTACTTATTACTGAATTTGGTGCACACTAAAATCACCATCTATATAGTTCAAGACTGGCCTGATCCTTAAGATCCTATAGTCGGTTATACTGCAGTGCTGTGCAAAATAATCTGAGTTGCCTCTGCCTGAGCTAGCCTGGGTACCAGAAACAGCACAGCCACATTAGCATGCTGGTCTATTAATGCATAATGTCCTGTTCTTTTTTTCTAAACTAATATATCAGCAGAAATGATTAACTTGGATGGAAAGTTACTCTGATCAAACTATTACTGCTTCTATTAGCTTAGTTAAACCCAGTCATTTCTACACAGCACACCATCATGTGGGTATCCTTTCTGAGTCCTTGGAAACAAATACAATATGAAAAAATACAATCAGTCCAGCAGGTTTTTAAATGGCAAAATCCCTGGGACATCCAGCACCACATCCAGTGGCATTCAGTGATGGCTCAAATCTGCTCAGGCACCAAGATTAGAGACAACCTTACAAGGCTCTGTATTTCACACCTGGACCCCACTGTTTTCCTGGGACCTCCCACAGGAGGGGATTAAATTGGCCAGCTGGCCAGCTTCCCTTCTCTTGAGCAGCCCAGCAAAGATCCTGGTGGAGCTCAGAAAAACTGCTGAGAGGCCACATTTATCTTCCTGCTGAAGCGGTGGCTTCTTTAGCCTCTTCCTTTCAGATGCTCTCTTCCTTTTCAGTGCTCTTGCACTAAGCCATCACACTCTCACAGACGACGCTCTCAGTTTTTCCTCCCCCAGGACCCAGACCGCAGAGGGTTACGTGCTTCCCCACACGCTGCAGGGCCACGCTCAGCCCCTCGCTGAGCGGAGGAGCGCTGCTGCCTCGGTGCTGCGCGGGAGCGTGCCCTGTCCCCCCTTGCAGCCGACCTGCTGCTGCCGGCTGGGCAGCCGCCAGAGGGGCAACCCTGCCGCCTACATTCAAAACAGCAGCTACTTCCAAAGAAAAGACTCCATCTGTTATCCTCATGGGGAACAGGAAGGGTTTTAATCCACGGGGCTCAGCCTTTACCCCCTATTCTCATGTACAATCCCTTTTGTGTTCATCACGACAGAATAGAGAGGAGGACTCAATGCAAGCAGCTTTCTAGATAATGATACCAATTCAAACATATTTTATTAGAATTCCCCCAAGTATTTGCTTGATGGCTTTGTGAGGCCAAAGCTGAAAGATGCTATAATTTAATGAGTCTTAAAGGGAGAGAAAGTGTCAGGAAGACACACTGCTTTAGCATGAGCAGACAATGTACACAACTCCTTAAAACACCCTGCTGTAACAGTTCCAAATCAGACTCCACTGAATACTCAATTCATTGCTTTCTGCACCATTCCCTCCTTGCTAAAGACACACCAGACTCCTATCCTGTCTTTGCCCAAAATCTTCAAGACATCATAAGCCATTACTACAGCCACCAAACTAGGATAGATGATTAACTACTTTTTTCACTAATCTTATGTTTGTCTTAACTTCTCACTGCCACTTTCAGTCTTCACTACAGTCTATAAATAGAAAATTAAAGAATAACATTCAAATACCCTCAGTGAAATTGCGGTGCTGGACAGATAGTTATTAAACAAGTCAGGTTGGTCAGGCTTATCAGGCCTTCAGTACTAGACAAGACTGAAAGCATCAACATGTCAGCTCCAGAGAACAACTGCCCAGAGAGGATCTGACAAGGGCAGCTGTAAATACAAGAAATGAAACAGTATTTAGAAGTAAATGGGCACCACTTTACAAATTCTATTTCCTCTCTACTAAATTTATTATAAGAAACCAGCTCCCACTTCCTAATAGTTACTGAATACTTTCACTGAATATTTTGTTCTGTGCATACATGACACTTCCGCTGACATTCTAAGTTGCGCAATAAAAAATATTTAACATGAAGAAATAATATAAGTTTAGCATATTAAATAAAATACTTATTCTAAATGACTTCTCTGAACCTCATCCTCATTCCTTCTCTCATTCCCCTTTACTTTCTTATCAATATGATAAGGCATATAACATATGATATCTATATGAGCCATACCTTACCTTCAGCTGTAAAGCATGGCTCTAACTTACTCCTGTTGAACTGGAGCTCTACATAGTAAAAGAAAATGTAACTACATAGCCTTTGGAAGTTTGAGTTTGCTAACCTTCCTGATGACTTCATATGGTGGGGTTTAGTGTTATTGGGACAATGTCATGGTGCTGATTTTAAACAGGAAGGGAGTATGTCTCAGAGATGTAGCTTAACCTCTTTACTATTACAGGACAACTGCTTCAGAGCAGTCCTTCTACAGTATTTGAAACCACTTCTGATTTCTAAAACATAGGATGTCCAGTTGCATTTGTATCAGTATTGCCGTTAAAGACAAACAGTCTTTTTTCTTTTCTGACCTTTCCTTGCAGCAGAAAAAAATCATTTTGTCAGGCTAAGTAAACCAAGATATTTTTCTTCTCTTATAAAGTACAAAATCTATTTCCCTGATCATCCCTGTAAACCTTTTCTGTTTCAACTTGAAATCATCTTTCTTGTCCAAGAGCCCAGGGCTGTACTCACCATTCCAGAAGAGGTCTTGCTTGAACCTACTGCAATGCTATCAGTGCTTCCCCATGTGAATTGTTTTATCAGACACACCCTGAGATCACACCTTTTTCATAGCTGCACAGGTGACTCGTAGTTACACTGTAATCAACGTTAAAACACCCAGAATTCTTCCTTCCTCCGCTGTCTCCAGCTAAATAGCTTCCAGGTTACAATATGAATTATTATTTTACAATTTGAATATTAAATTAATCCCACATCTATTAATACAGAGCAGACCATCCAGTTCTTTTGTGACATTCTTATCCTCCTGTTTGTAGGTGATGCTTCCCTTATTCACTCCTCATCAAATATCATTAGATGTCTATTTTCTGTGCCCAGGTCATTAATGAAAATATTAACAAAGATTAGACCTAAGATTGATTCTTGAGGAATTACCTGCTGTAGCCTTACCTCTCTTTCGGCACAACTCTACTGTCCGTTCTTTTTAGCAAGTACCTTATCCACTTTACAATTCCTGTAATAATCCCCATCTTCCCTGGCTTCACCAATAATTTCCCATGTGGCAGCATATCAAATGCTTTACTGAAGCCCAGAAAGATTAGAACTACCACCTTTCTCTTGTCTTCAAACAAGCTATTAGAGAAATCTGGGAACCTAGGGTTGAGTTTAGATAAAAATCTTGTTAAGAAATAGGTACTGTACCTGAGGGAATAACAGGGAAGAAAACACTCATGTTAGGGAGAAAAGAGATAGGCATTAGGATGCTCTGGGCCTTTGAACTATAACTGGTGGTATTTAGCATTTCTGTGAGTGACCTAGAAGGGGAAGAGTAAAAGCACTGGCTCATAAACTAATTTTTTTCAGGATAATAAGAATGAATAGGGATTTTGAGAAGTACAGAAATAAGGTCAGAGAGCAATTCCCCAAGAACAACCCTAGATCATTATGCTGCAGAGTTTGATGATAAGGGGGATTTGACCCATTTGGGACAGGTTTTCCAAGAAGCTAGCACTGACCTTTCTTGATACATGGATCACTAAAAATGATGAAATAATCATCCATCTGTGTGAGGTGGTAATTATATTAAAATTAAGCTAATAGAGGTGCCTTTGCTCCTGAAGTCCTGAGTTTTAGCAAAATACATCCAACAATTCATCTGACAGAAGAAGATACTTCATCTTCTGTTGCCCTGTATGCTGTATTGTGCACATGCACAGCATCCTAGCTAGAATGGAGTGAATAGTTTATAACCAGTATAATTCATACAGGTAATTTAGCCACTTTGTTTTCCCTATCACTCTTTATTCTCACATAGATTAAGAAGTTACCTCTGGTTTTCAGTTTGAACTTGCTGATCTGACATATTTTAGATAAAAAAAATCAAATTATCATAGCAAATACCTGCAATATATAATTGAATTGTATATTCCATTGTTGAATGGAATATACAATTTTCCATTAATTACAGTCACATAGGATTTCACCTCGTTTCATAGGCTGCAGTAAAACATATTTTTAAAATGGAATTTTAGAAAAAATATATCAGAATATTTGAACTAAAACTACCCTTTTTCTGCATATTCTTTTCAACCAACTTAAACACTTTCAATGCAAATTAAAACAAACACAGGAGTCAAAATTCTCTTTAAAATGTCAAGGGCAATTTTTGAAATGGACTGAAAAAAGCCCATCTAGTTCTGTTTCTTTTGGACCAAAACTGACTTTCTTTTGCATACTCAAGTGTTAAAAAGAAATAGACACTCATTTTCAGTTGTTAAGAGGATTTTTTTTTTCCAAATGGTAGGTTCAGAGGGTTCATACAAAAACAAAAGCCCTTTACATCAGATTGTGCAGACAATAGAGCAGCACAGGATATTATGGTCTGACAAACTATGCAAGTGTGTGCACACATCCTGTATGCTCCGACTGGGAATGTCATTTCAGACCTGAGCAAATTGGCCTGGTGGAGGTGGGGGCAACTAAAGGAATCCTGGGGACGAGCCCAGGAGCCCAGAGTGGCCCCAACCTTTTCTCCAGCCTCAGGAATGGAGTAACAGATGTCAAGATCCTTTGTCGTAGCCCTGTGACCTGCCTATAGATTGGGACGTTTGAATTTCATCTCCCAGTCTCCATTTAGAGCCTATTTGAAAGCCTCATGACATTGGCTTTTTGTGAGCAAGGTGGATTTCCCCTACAGTGCATGTAGGCACAGTAACACTTGAAATGCAAAACACAAACATTTTCTTAACGGTGCTAAATGTCCTCATTATTCAAAGGCATGGAAACAGGCCAGAAGCTCTGTTCGAATTACCAGTGAACCATTCAAGCCAGCTGTACAAAAGTAGATATTATAACATATGAGAAGATTCAGAGAAAAGGGATGACTCAGTTGACTGTGGGAACAAAAGCAATGGCAGTATAGATAGTTTATAATACTTAATCCCTATAATCTGAAAGGTGAGAAAGGATTAAGAGGAGTGTATTAATTGAAATATATCTGATTTTAAGATTATGGCTCTTGGTAAGAGATAATCAAGCATACATTGTAATACAGTGGGTAACATGGAAAGGAATAATTTCATACCTGACACTGGAATTACTTATCCCAGAAAGAATAATGACTCAGATGCTGCCTTACCAAGAAACGTTGCAGAAGCAGGGAACTTAGGGTTCTCTTGTGTCCTTCAAAAGACAATTAGCGCCATTTAAAAAAAAACAATATTAAAAGAAATGAGCCTCAATGGGCTGAAGAGCGTTTTTTCATTCTGACATTCCTGATGTTCTTCATAATGTATCCTTTCTTTAAATGTTACACTCCTCAATTAACTCATAATTGCTGTCCATGCCATATGAATTATGCAGTATTTGATGCAAATTCAGGTTCCCTGGCACTGAACAGATCTAAGACAGTTACAGAACCTGGTGTAATTACAAAAGTAATCCCTGCAGACCAAGGGAGAAAAGGAATATTATCAACTTTTTTGAGCCTGGTTGGTTTGTATGGCACTCCTGTGCTAAGTTCCTCTTGGGCTGCCATGAAAGTGCAGGAGCAATGAAGATCCTAAACGGGTGTAAATGAGCACAGTTCAGGAGAAATCAATGGAGCTACCCCAGTTTACATCAGCCATAACTATTGCCGTAACTAATCTCTCTTGATTCAAATTTCATCCTTGATGAGCACTTGACTGAAACTTTCTTACGGAACTAAAATCTGAAAGGAAAATATTACTGACAAGGGCAAAGAAATCCTAACAACATACTATGCTCTGAATTATTTACATACGGAAAGATTACATTTACTGCGTTTCTTCAAAATAGCAGGAAGAGGAGAAGGCTGCAGAAAATTAGTGCATTGAAATATATGGCAACTTGTGGAACAGTGGACAAAGGAAGCTTTCTCTTGCTCTTTATGTCTGTGTTTATTTCTATAACCATGTTCATAAGAGATAATAAATAAAATATGTTAGGAGGGAGGCTAATTTCTAAGTGATTTCTAATGGGAGTATAAATGATCTCAGAACACTAGAAGTCCCACAACACCTCCCCAAAAATAGTTACCTAATAAGAACCATGTCCATCAGACTTTTTCAAATCTACCTGGCACAGAAAATTTGATTTAGGAGACTGGTTTTAGGCTGTGAATATATTTGACCACCAGACATCCAAAAATTTACCTAAAATTTGTACAATGCAACATTATATACATATATATATATATATACACACACAGTTAGCCTTTCTATCAAGGTGATCAGTGGGAATTTTGGCTAAATACAAACCAAGAGAAAAAACAAACAAACCACGATAAGGAGCTCAAGATGAAATGCTATACCCATTTCTGGTCAATGTGCTATTTCCAGTTTGGAGAGGAGCCAAGTAACCTGTCCTAACTCTCTAATTTCCCAAATCTGCAGATGAATCCTGAGAGCATAGTCTAGGAACCAGCTTTGAAAAAGAATACACAACCTATGCACATGGAGAGAGAGAACGAGGGAGCATGCTGGTGAGCATACCAGCAGGCAACTCACTATAATGTTTTTGTAGGGAAGTTTAGGGATGCTTTGAAGAATGTAAGTACATGACTTCTGCAGAACTTTATGGATAGTGCACTGAAAATGTAACAGGTAGCAATGAAGACTGGTATCATTGGTAATAAGAACAATCATCAAGTCAACAGTGATCTGAGACACACTGTTGAGATCCTTGAAAAAATTAAGATGAGGGACTAACGATTAGTGCAATAGAGAAAGAAAAGTCATTTGAAGGATGTGAAGACTGGCATGATCAAGACGATGCTAGAACAGTTATCTTCACAGATTCATGTAAATGAGGCTGCATTTGCCAAGACCAAAGGGTAGGATCTTAAAATAATCAAGATATCAAATTAAGAGAGCCTGGACAAATCTTAGTTCTGTAGGTGGCTAGGAAAAATGGTATCTCAGATGTTCTGTAGAAAGTATCTGCATGACTTAGATGCATTCTGTATTTGAGGATCTAGAGAGAAACCAAAACACAAAGATGTTCCCAGAATTACAGAAAGGATGGTGGCTTTATCAACAATGGTCAATAAAAGGATGTAGCAGGAGAAGTGAAGGGGATTAACAGCTTTGATTTAGAGAGACTGAGATTATACTAATAGCTAAATGTGCACACAGATAACAGAGAGAAACAGGCCAGGATATTAGTTTAGACAGAAAAAAATGGTTTAGTATTAGAGAAGTATACCTTCAGCATAGAAGTAGTAGCAAAGTGAGAGAATACCATTGCAAATGGCAGAGATAAAATGCAGAGGGAAGAAATAAGGGAATCAAGGACAGAGTCTATGGTATCCTCATAGAAAATGGCAGGAGGAGAGGAGATCCTGGAGAAGCAGAGGCAAGGAAGCATGAAGAGAAGCAGAAATAAATGGAGAAGGCAAAAACCAAGGGGAAGACAGGATTTCAAGAAAAAGAGATTATCACCAGTATCACAGGTGGCTGGCAAGTCAAATCAACAATTCTTAAGGCTTACAAGCTTTCAGAGTGCATTGGCCCCAGTTCAAGGGGATTTGGGCCAATGCAAAGCTTTGCATTGAAGAAAATTAACGCTGAGCTTGACTAAATTCAGTCTTGAGCTTTCACAGTTTATTTTTCCTTCTGTACCAGAAGATATAAAATTGCAAGACAAAACTGAAGAGAATGTTTGCCAGTAAGCCTCAAATCCTGCACTAGCAGTTGACACACAGAGATGCCTAAAAAGTCTATGGAAAGAAAGTCTAGTAAGACTGTCTTCAAACACATTTTTCCCTTAGTTTCATTAACTGTTTTCAACACAACAGTCAAACCACATGAAAACAGCTGCTTTCATACCCATGACATGAGGTTAAATTGCCCACATTCTTTAGCTTTACTAAATTCCATCCTACTCTAATTCTGCAGTGTTTATATAACTTTTTTGCCAGAAAAAGTTTTGCCAACTCAAAAAGGAGTTGCATAACCTTGAACTACTCCAGTTCACCAGTAGCTCAAACACATTCAGTACTTCAATGATATCCTTTTATCTTCTTAACCTGCTCAAGTGAAAATTCACAATTCTAACAGAGATGTGCTGTAACTGGTGTAATAACAAGAAATAGTAAAACAGAATCTCTGAAACAAGCACATCAATACAATAAATAATGTTATGTTCTTCAGCAGCTTTCTCAGTGTATATGCAGTGCTCAATGCCAAGTGCTCAATGCTCAATGCAGTGCAAGTGCCAAGAAACTTCCACGGCTGCACAACAAGAAAGGAAGATGGGCTACAAGGCCATGAAGCTCCTGTGTTTAGCATCCTGCTATTGACCTTTCTATCAGGAATATTTATACAGACATTCTGATGTAGTACCTTATGATCTTTAATACAAGGCATGTATGAAATACAAAAGTGAGAATATCCCTACCTTGCAAAAGATAGGTGGAGTCAGGAAAGATTATGTGGTTTTCCTAGGATAACTCAAAAAATCTGTGAAGAAGTCAAGGGAACCGAATTCAGGATGGCTAAACTTAGGTTTACTCCTTTACAACAGAAGTGGAGTTATATTCTACCTCCAGTTTTAACCTGGCAATTGCATTCATTTATCTAACAAGCACGGAGCAGCAAGAATGCAGCTTCTTTTCAATATACTGTAAACACAGAACTTTTTGCAGGAACAAAGAATAAAACTGAATGGATCTAAAGTGCCATACAATGCAAAAATAAAACTTAAAAAAATTGCTATTGATGTTCCTTATCCTTCATATTCTGGCTTCTGAGTGGTTGGTATTTCCTCACTGCCCACAAGGGGAATCATTAATATTATCTCTGCTTTGCTGCCTCTTTGTGTTCCCCTCCCCCTTCTTTTATCTCTTCGTATGGAGACAAGTGTGCTAGTTTCCACTGAAGTGCAACAATCTTATTGCTCATCAGCCAGTAGAGAGTGGCTGATAAAGTAAAATGCCAGGATGACTTCCAGCTGGAATTGTAAAAAAATAGGCAAAAATAATCTTTCATGTAATTTTATTGTAAATTCTCTTTCTGGGTACTTACAGTCTTAAAACCACATTCTTAAAATCAAATATCCTTCGATTTCAACAAACATTGTTATTGCAATTTGGAAGTCAACTGGTATTTTGTATTGACTTTAACAGGACTACCAATTAAATGACTTGCCCAAGGTTGTATAGGAAGTCTGTATCAGACCAAGGAAGAAATCTAGTTTTATTAGCTGTGTATACTAACATTTTTTTCTCTGACTGTGGCAGCTCTAAAATTTACTGCATGTTTCTAGGTTGTGCTCAGTGTTGCCATCCTGAAATAATCTACCTGAAGCAAAATTATTTGATTTCAGTTTTTTTTTAAATGTCCTAAAAAGATGAGGGAATCTGACTTTATTTCCCGAAACTTGAAAATAAAGTTGCATTGCTACTGAAACAAAATTCACAAGTAATTATGTTTCTGTCTAAATATTTGTCAGGAAAGCTTTTTATTCCCCCCTCCCCCCTCAAAGCCTGCTACATTCAAAATAGTTAGTCACACCGCAGAGCACAGTGATTCCTTTCTGCACGTTAGCCATCCAATCCAGCCTTTTTCAGAAGCCACCAAGAAAACTGTGACCCCTTCCACACACATATAATACAGCCAGTCACTCATGCATTAACAGCCATAAACCCCCAAAGGTCGTTTCCATGACAACCCCAGGGTCCTTAATGACCCTGACAGTTCAATGATTTTGTTTTGTTTGAGAGCGAAGGAATAATAAGTCTTCTCCCTCGCCCGCTCCCCCCTCCGCAGGGCTGCGGCGCGGTTCATTATCTGATGGCAGGCTCGGCCCTGGAGACAGAGCGGCAGCCAGCGCAGCGAGCCGAGAGCGCGCCGAGAGCGCGCCGAGAGCGCGCCATGCCGTGCCGAGCCGCACCGCGCCGCACACAAAGAGGCGCCGAGGCGCCGAGCGTGCTCGGCATACTGCAGCAGCGCCGCCCTCATTAATGCCGTCGCTAGCCCAACGAGTTTAAGCGAGTGCCAGGGGTATTGCAATAGTTCGTAGCAATATGTTGCATAAGTGAGCCCCAAATCACTGCACGGTTATTTAGAAAGTACATTTTGCATACCGCGAGCAGGAGTGCTTTTATTAATGATGTGTACCAGAAACACAATAAGACGTTGCAGCTACTCTGTAGCAAGACCTATAATTTTAATGATGTGATGAATAAGGCAATTAATGTACTTCAATCTATCTCCCATATGTATCATATTTAACTTCAGAAAACCAAAGAGCTCTCCAAGAGAAAGATGTATAATAATGCATCGTTAAATGAGTAGGCTATTCCTATTGCTTTGAATGCACACTGCTTAGTTCTGCTCTTCAACTGGGCTGTCTATTCTTTAATTAGAAATCAGCTATAGGCATGTGCAGACTTCCATTCCCAATATTACACACAGCATATTTATTAAATGGTCTAGAAACTGGCTCATTGTTGATGCTATATTGTTCTTTACAAAGTTCCAGTAAAAGCTGCTTCCATTGTTTACACGAAAACATATACGCTCATTTGATTGTATTCCAGCATTATCTCATCATGGCTCTGCTTCTACTGGTGCCATATTAAACCAGCTCTTTGGTGACCTATTTTATGGACGGCTGCATCTAAATTGCCTTTGTTTTCCTTCATTTCATAGATTAACTGTGCATTGAACATAAACAGTATAAATTACAGCTTCCGAAAGGTTTCTCTGACTAGTAGCACTGCAATGGCCATTGGCCCTACAGCTGTCAGAGTGGCTGGAAATTACAATTCCACTGAGAGGCCACAATTGCACCTTCCTCTTTCTACTTGTATGTTGAGACCTCAGGGGCAGTATACTGGGATTCACACTCTACGTGTGTCTGAAAGGTCCCTATTTTTTCTTTATAGGTAAATATGTTACTGTTAGGATTGTTTTGTACCTGTGATGTAAAGTGATCACTGCACAGTCCAGCATCAGTATTACTACCTAGACACAGCACTCATGTAAAAGGTGGTCCAACCTTTCTAATGACAGAGAGAGAAGTCTTTAGTGTGCTTTGGATCATTATATACATTTCTCTGTATTCACCTTTATTATATAAGGTTTAGTTCTTTGATCTGGTGAACTCTTTAACTCCACATGACTTCTGCAGAAATTTGGTGTGGCACAGTACCTCAGGGTACTCTTGTTTCTCACAACACAGGTCCAATAACATAAATATCTATAAGGACTGCAACTCTTCATAAGAAGTTCAGCACTCTGACTGCAATCCAGAAAACCAGTTTAGACAAATGAGTACCCCCAAAGAAGGGGTCTGAAGTAAATGAGCTGCTTGTGTGCTTGTTGCTAATCATGCGCTTGCATTCAGTCCTCATCTGGGAGAAGTTACTCAGTACTTTGTGGGGTAGAGAAAGCAAAAAATACATTTTGCTTCATTCTGAAGAGTGGAATCTAATGTGAATCAAACTGGTTACAGAGGAAGTCAGAGTTAGGACTGGAACACAAGCCCTAGACCCCTCTGCACTTTCCTAGTACTCATTTTCTACTCCCTCAAATATAATGATTCACCTTTTAATCTTGCCTTCACTCAGTTTATTCCTCTTCACTGCAACTTAATGGAAGGTCACTGGAAAGTCAGAGCAAGAGGCAGCACAGCAGCCTCCAAGCTTCACGCGGGAAGGAAAAGACATTTAAAGAAAAAGTTAGCATCGTGCTTCTACAGCTGATCATTTTCAGCAGCATGTCTTGATTGTATATTACAAAGGAAATCCAAACTATCAGTTACAGACATACTCTAGCCTGTGCTCCCCAAATATGACATTTCCTCCTGTCTTCCATCCATCTCTCTCTCCATGTGGGTAGAGCTTCCCCACAGAGCAACGTGCATGCTGTTCTAAACAAGTCCTTTGATTCTCAATTTTTTTACCATGTTATATAACATACCCTATGTTATATAGAAGCAGCCTTCGTCTGACAGTAATAAAACACGCACAGCTAGTCTCTTCTCCAAGCGTGCATGCAGTTCTCATTAGTGTTGATGGCAGTTAAGTACTCCATGGGCACTGAGGTTCAGGAAGATTCCCAGAAGTACCTAATCTTGGGAAAACCCAGCTGGGGAGCTCCATGATTTCATGTGTATGTACATAGGACACAGCCCTCTGATTCCACCTAGCTTTCATAAACAATGTCAACTGAGAAAAATAAGCAAGGATGGCATTTTCAAGACAACTCTTAGGTCATGAGGGAAAGGAATTAAGCACCGAACATGTCAGGGTTCTCAGACACCTCAGTCTCCAAATGTAACCAAATGGTCTGTTTCTGGCCTTATAACAGTATAATAAAGACAGCTGAGAAACCCAACATGTAGCACTACACAATTTTGGAGAGTTATTACTATTATTTATTTCACAACTAGACAAACTTAGAAAACCTGGACGAGACTAGGGCCCCACTGAAGAGTCTCTCCTTAGAAAATACGTAGTAGGTGTGCCTCTTCCCCATTAAGCTGGGAATCTAAACAGGCAAGTCATACAAAGGAAATGGCTATCTCCATTTTACAGACTAGCAGCAGAGGTATGTACAGATGAAATGACTTGCCCAAGTTTACAAAAGCAAGAACCAGGAAGAGACAAATTCAAATTTCCAGAGGTCTATACCAGCTCTTCCCTCCACTCTTAAAGCTTCCCCTTTTATCTCATCCCCTTCAATAGCTCATGAAACAAAAAATGCTCACAACAGGGTTCTTTGTGGGATTCCCTTTTTCTCATCCTCTTTCTTACATTTCATCTTGTTACAGTCATATAGTACATAGTAACAAATAATAGTTCAAACACAGGTTCCAGCAGGGGACAAAAGACTACCACTGGATCAAGTTCTCCTACCTTTTAGGAGTGATACCCTACCTAGAAAGTGCAAGATTGGAACAAAATATAAGACATGTCCCTGCATCTTTCAATTCTACTTTCAATTCTCATTTAAAATTTCCAGGGACAATTCTAAAAGTTGATATTGTACACAATTATGTGTGGTGCAGAAAGAAGAGAGGAAAAATGTGGTTTAAATTGAAGGACCATGTGGGATGTGGCACATCTGAATATGTATGAGGCAAGCCTTTCCCAAGAGAATATTAGTAATGAGGGGAAAAAACTCAACAATACAGTGTTTGCAGACCATGATTCATTCCTTCTTCCAAAGCCACAACTATTAAGTGTAATTTTTTTCATATATTTGGAAAAATTAGGTTTTCCATCTTTCACATATACAGTATCTCATGAAATAACTGTTGCAAAGTAAAAAGATTTTAATGGCTGGAGCAGAGATCTAGGAGTGAGGACTGAAAGATGCTATTCTTTGTTTTGCTACTGACATCCTATATGAATTTGGACAAGTCAGTTCTCCTGAGCATCTGTAAAGTGTGCCTGCAACATCTCAGGTGATGTGAAATGCACTTAGGTTTACAAAACCTTTTAAGATGAGATAGATGATTCAAAGTGATGATAAGTAGAGTAGCCTTAGCTATGCACAGTTAATTATTTACTTTAATATGGTATATCTCTTTGCTTATATATAAAACAAATAGTGTTGTACCAAAGGAGGAAATTTGTCAAAGTGGGTAATTTAAGGAACCATTTAAATTTAAAAATATGCATTTCCTTGTTTTTAATGGTACTGCTCATAGCTATAATTTCCATGGTACTGAAAAGACAGGCACCTGAAATGAAAGTATTAGGGTAACAAGCCTTTTCCTTGAGAGCAGGACAATAACTGCTAAAGTTCAGATACAGCAGATCTGAAAAAACATTTTTTTTATTACCTGGCTTGCTAAAATGTAATCTGTGGCAATTTGCCCAGGCCTCCCGAGGTTGAATCAGAAGACACTACTGTTATTCCTCTCAGTACTAGTTATTTGTGCTAGTCTAGGCACAGTCTGATATCAAGACACAGGCTTCTACTGCAAGGAATATAGGTATTTAACATTGGAATAAAATACACCAAGCAACAGTAAACTCAAGCTTTGATGCTCTAGTTCTTTAAACTGGAATTATCATGAAATTTGTATATCCCCTGTACTTTTTGTAGGCATTTTACCAGAGATTTTATCATTTCTTTACTCTTTTACCAACATAAAATGTTTCTACATTATTTGCAGAATTGTTATCACATGTTGGAGATGATTTGTTTAGGTTTTGCAACCAATGAAAATTGAGTATTCTTTTACTCATACAACAAAAGTATCCATATGATTAAATCATAGTGCTTGGAACAGTACAACAAGAAAGAGCCAATAGATGGGTGAAGTGTTTAGCCAACATAAATTAGAAGATGTTCATGTGCTGTAAACCCCAGGGATTATACTTATTTGACCAGGAATTGAAATCCTCTTTTCCAAAGTGATTTAGGCACCTAGAAGCATAGGTTTTTAAAGGTGAGTAAGTTTGAAGCGTGGCTTTCAAAGGGCGTAAGCAGATACCTGCCTATTGCCTACAAAAATCAATAGCTAAGATACCTTAAAAAAAGCATTTGGGGCAGGTTTTCAATTGAATATTTTAGATACATACATTTTAAAAAGGTCATATTCCCATCTAACCCTGGTGGCAAATAAACTTCTAAAGCACCAAAGTTTGCTATGAATTTTGCTCCTGAACAAGCAGAGAAACAATTCTTGACAGCACTGTGCAGCTACCTAACCATCTCTCTAACTTCCAGAAATATTCACAAATCAGATGGTTTTCCACCACCTATTTCACCTGAGCTACTCAGAACACATATAACTCCATACAGAACACAGTAGTGGGGGAAGATGCCAATTCTTCATCCATTTTACCCACTAGTCTTTAATCACTTTTTAACTGCTGTCTTAAAGGGTATAGCCATCAGCTCTTCCTTTCAGTGTGTTTTTGAATGAAAGGGAATGTGGCTTCCCTGTTCTACCTGGAATTCATTCCTAGCAGTGTGCGTTAGTGATGTTCAGAGTGCTTCTAACAAACTGTTGGGAATGTAGGTGGAGAAAAGCATAGTTTGAAGATACTCAATGTGTTAGCCATAAAATAGGCATTTAATAGTTAAGTTTTTAATAAGATGGAAGAAGTTCTTGGCATGAGTAGAAACAATATGTTATGCACATCTAGGAAAAACAAGGCACCTGAACTGCTGGACAGGAGAGATTGTACCCTTAGGCTGAGTAGTCTAATGAATTCTGAATTCTGTCAAAGTTCAGTATTAGATATTTCAAGATCTTTGAGGCTCTGGGCCTATGTTTTTGACTTTATGTTAGTTATTTGCAAGTTAGTTTTTACAGTGCTGAGCAAATCCACCCTTTGAAAATTTCATACCTTTGTACAAATCTGGCTTTCAGGACCTTTTGAAAAATTTTCTCTGTACCAAATAGTTCCTGTCCAGTGTCCTACCAGTAGGATTATTTTATCCATTAAAAATCCTAATCAAAGAACCAAACACTCTGAATGTCCTGCTGCTACCAATCTGTGAAACCAGATCTTGTGCTTCAACTCAGCTGAATTCCAGCCTGGCCCTAACAGGAAGATACCTCACAAGGAAATCTCTCCTGAGAGCTTGATTTTTTCAAAGTGGCCGAGTTCACACTCATTTCAAAATATATAAGTATCTTTTTATCTTAATACAATCATTCTAAATTATCTATTTTAACTGAACCATCAGGAAGCATCTGAGGGCAAAGCATTTCCAAGATGGCACAGGTAAGTCAATAAAGTGTTTGAATTTTTGATTCTCACCTGTGTAATACAACTTGTTTTAAGATGCCTTTGCTTTCTTCCAATTCTGGAACAATTAGTTGTTGATCTGCTCTCCTATACCAATTTACAAAAAGCATAAGTATTTCCCTAAACTGTCCGTGGGGCATAAGGGATCATGCCTGGTACAGGCATGCAACCCCATCCAACCCTACCCAGGCATAATTTCCCCCAGCTGTACACTGCTCCAGCCATAAGGAAGAACATGTTACAAGCACAGCTTCATTGCCAACCAGCGAACATCTGGAACAGAGGGATCCAACTCTGGCCAGCTTTATCAAATCAGAGCCAGAAATCCTAACAAAAGTTTTACAAATTATTTCAACAAGAATGGTTCCTCACTGTGAGAATACTTCTAAGTTTCTCTGATCAGCTTATCTATGGCTACTTTACTAACTCTTCCCCAGAGAAGTGATCTAGGTTTCCATCTGTCCACATCTTAGGCAAAGAAAAAATATGAATTTTATGCCTTTCTCTTGTGTTCATTTTCCATCTCTAGCTTGTTTGCTCTGCCTCTTCTGTGACTGATGAAACCAATATTGGCAACTTTATATATCAATAAACATTAGTTAGATGCCAAAAAATCTGGAGATTTGTTTTAAAAGCAGGAGATTTTTTGCATTTGCTTTCAGTTTTGGATCTTTATACTGTGCAACTGGCTGCACAAGGATAGTTTAAGCATAACAAATCTTTTCTGCATTTTGCCACCAGTTACAAGATAGTTTTTATGGCAGCATAATACTGGAAATGAAGGAGGCAGCAGGCTAGCCAAAAGAGCATTAACAAATCTGTCTCAGAGGCAGAATTCTCTTTATTCATGATTATTTTTCTATCTTCCTCTTGCTCTTGTTCTCTGCAACATAGTTGAACAAGGAATCTTTTTATCCCTTTCACACTGTGTTTCCTGAACATGTACGATATAAGAGGTCTCATGTTTTAACAGGGTATTCAGTGTATGAATTAATATTAGTTTCAGTGATCATGTTTTTTCAGATTTCCTATAAAAAGTATAGCTATATACTTTTTAGTATAGATGTGTATGTGTTTGTACATATTTCCATATATATCCATTCACGTATGTCTTCACAGAAACATATATATTTTAGTAGAAAACATTCTGGTTAAAATGATTCTCAGATTTCTCACCTATTCTGTCATATCCAAGGCTAAATTTACTGGTTCCATTAGCCTGTGGACTTTGCAGTATGCTGTTACCAATTGCCATCATGATGATATCTTGTAAGCAAGGCCACGCTACACTTGTGGACCAAATGGTGTATGCCAAATGATTATGCAGGCCTTGAGGCACTCTGAGTGCATAAACATTTACAGTACAGCAGATCTTTGGCCAAGTGGCCAAGTAATTGATTACAAGGCTATGAATGTCACTGGATTTTATTTATAAAAATCCTACAACACTGCCTCTACTTCATGCAGAACTGGCACTGGCAGATTTTAAAAGTAGGATGCTCTTAGGTGAATTCAGGAGCAAGCAATCTTTGGAGCAAATCGAGTAGAACAAATAGGAGCAGGTCTCACCCCAGTTACCATTTCTCTTGAATTCACGGTATCTGATAATTAAGCAAATGTATTACATAGATATCTTGTCTTGCTATAGCATGAGTGAACGTGAATAGGACTACTCTGTAGGGAATATTACAAGAAAAGAACAACCACATTGACTTATGTTAAAAATTATTTAGGAGAAAAAATATAAAACAATCTGAAATATTTTAAAATAAAAATAATTGAATGTTAATTTTAAATGTAGAGAGTGAGTAGACAATGTTAGATGCTGGACAAGAAATATATCATTACAGGAAGCTTTTTTTCAGTACTAACTAGTTTTTCTATAAAAACTTGGTTAGCTGTTTCAAAAGGTAGGGGCAAAATTTCTGTGGAAAAGTAAAATGACACACAATGATAGTCTGCTGTGTAACTTCCATTAAAAGTCTGAGGTAACATTTTTATCTTTAGAGATGTCATTCTTGGTTATATATGGCAACAAAAGGTCATACAGAAGCATGCTGGCCTTTAGTTTTATATCTGCAAAACACTAAGTCCCTGACCCACAAAGTCATATAGACAGTTAACTTTGCACATCGTATTAAGCCTGCCTCACTCAGGAATGTACATAAGGGTACGTTCAAGCGTCCTCCTCTAGATCTGAATTTGCCATCCTGATTTCTTCTCAGTGTATATCAGTTTTTTCCTTTCTTCTACAGGTTAGCTGGAAGAAAAGAATGTGTGAGGGCTCCCTAATCTGCTTCAGTGCAGTCAGACACAAGAGGTAAACCCACCTTAATTGACTGATAGACAAAGCAGGCTGCAGGTTGAAGGTAATGACTTTAACCATCCCAGCTGTCTGTAAAATTACTACTTCTCTGAAACCTAAGTCTCTGCAGAGCTGATGGAGAATGTGATATATTCCACAGCACTTGGCACAAATCTACTCAAGCCATTCCTTTCCCTGGGCCCTAATTCATCAAGGCACTTAAGCATATGCTGATCATAAACACATGCTGATGTGGACCCTAATTCAATTCTTTAGGCATATTCTTAACTTCTAAAGTCTATTAAAATATCAGATGCTTCCATGGCCTCCTTTTAGCATGGACTTCTATACTTTTCTTCTTTATCTTAGGAAAAGGTTATCATTTAGGTGAATTCTCTTAGGAGTACTGACTTGCAGACTCTGAAAGTCACCCTTAGACACTGTTCCCTACAGGCTATACAATTCCGGATCCTCCTCTTTTTACTTTCCTTGAATCTCTGCATTATGGATCTAGTTTCCTTTTAAGTGTCACCTCCATCTTATCTGGCAAGGGACGTCAAGGACAGCAAGAAGGGCTTCCTTAAATAGGAAGACTAGGGAAAATGTGGGCCTACTACTAAAAGGGGCAGGGGCCCTGGTGACAAAGGATACAGAGAAGGCAGAGTTACTGAATACCTTCTTGGCTTCAGTCTTTACTGCTAAGACCAGCCCTCAGGAATCCCAGATCCTGGAGACCAGGGAGAAAGTCTGGAGAAGGGAAGACTTTTCCTTGGTCGAGGAGGATCGAGTTAGAGATCATTTAAGTCCATGGGCCCTGATGGGATGCATCCACGAGTGCTGAGGGAGCGGGCTGATGTCATTGCAAGGCCAATCTCGATCATCTTTGAAAGGTCATGGCAATCAGGAGAGGTGCCTGAAGACTGGAAGATAGCAAAAGTCACTCTGGTCTTCAAAAAGGGCAACAAAGAAGACCCAGGGAACTACAGGCCAGTCAGCCTCACCTCCATCCCTGGAAAGGTGATGGAGCAGCTCATCCTGGATACATTTCCAAGCATATGAAGGATAAGAAGGTGATTAGGAGTAGTCAGCATGGCTTCACCAAGGGTAAATCATGCTTAACCAATCTGATAGCCTTCTGTGACAGGATGAATAACTGGGTACATGAGGGGAGAGCAGTGAATGTTGTCTATCTTGACTTCAGCAAGGCTTTTGACACTGTCTCCCATAACATCCTCATAGGTAAGCTCAGGAAGTGTGGGTTAGATGAGTGGACAGTGAGGTGGATTGAGAACTGGCTGAATGGCAGAGCTCAGAGGGTTGTGATCAGCGGCGCAGTCTAGTTGGAGGCCTGTAGCTAGCGGTGTCCCCCAGGGGTCAGTCCTGGGTCCAGTCTCGTTCAACTTATTCATCAGTGACCGGGATGAAGGGACAGAGTGCCTCCTCAGCAAGTTTGCTGAAGATCCAGAACTGGGAGGAGTGGCTGATACACCAGAGGGCTGTGCTGCCATTCAGAGAGTCCTGGACAGGCTGGAGAGATGGGCAGAGGGGAACCTCATGAAGTTCAACAAAGGGAAGTGCAAAGTCCCACACCTGGGGAGGAATAATCCCAGTCACCAGTACAGGTTGGGGGTTGACCTGCTGGAAAGCAGCTCTGAGGAGGAGGACCTGGGAGTGCTGGTGGACAACAAGTTGACCATGAGGCAGCAATGCGCCCTTGTGGCTAAAAAGGCCAGTGGTATCCTGGGCTGCATCAGGAAGAGCATTGCCAGCAGGTTGAGGGAGGTGATCCTTCCCTTCTACTCAGCCCTGGTGAGGCCACATCTGGAGTACTGGGTCCAGTTCTGGGCTCCCCAATACAAGAGAGACATGGAGCTACTGGAGCAAGTCCAGCGGAGGGCTACAAAAATGGTTAGGGGACTGGAGCATCTCTCATATGAGGAAAGGCTGAGAGAGCTGGGATTCTTCAGCCTAGAGAAGAGAAGACTGAGGGGGGATCTTATTAATGTGTATAAGTATCTGAAGGAAGGGTGCAGAGAGGATGGGGCCGGACTCTTCTCAGTGGTGCCCAGTGATAGGACGAGACGCAACGGGCACAAACTGAAACACAGGATGTTCCATCTGAACATGCGGAAAAACTTCTTTACTGTGAGGTTGACTGAGCACTGGAACAGGTTGCCCAGAGAGGTTGTGGAGTCTCCTCTCTGAGACACTGGCTAGCGAGTTTCATCTGTCACACAAACAAGAAACAAATCACTTCCAATTGTAAGAAGGCAACAGCAGCATCTCTAGAATAGATATGAGCAGCAGAACTGCTGCTGTTAGAAATGATAAAGGCCTATTGATCTGCTACTTCAGCCGCCTGCAAATTTAAGACTGTACTCTACACGATGTCTGTTACTGCCTTTTTTCTAGAGCAGTTTCAAAAGACCAAATATTGATGACCCCACCACTTCCCTTGAGTATTTACTCCAATTTTCACAGATCTTCCTGTCAAGAGGGTGGTTTTGCTTGATATCCAGCCTAAATTTTGAGGGCCTTAAGTCTATGTCTAGATATCACTATAAATAATTTCTTGCTTTCTTATGTCTGCTCTCTCTACAAAAAAGTCCCTGTTTTGCCTTTATTTACCCAAGATCGATATTGCCTTAGAAATCAGCCCTCCTAACCCGTCAATGGTCATTCTGGTCAAATGACCAGTACTGCCATTTTTTGGTTACCAGCTTGTTAGACTCTTTCTCTCCAAGCTCTGTTGGCAGCATAGTTCTGGCAATCAGCTGTCCTGGATGTCAGGCACAGAGAATAAGAGAAATCCAGGAGCGCAATGCCCTAATTAACGGAAAACTGAGAGAGATGTGTAGATGCAGGGTGTTAGAGCTTAAAATGAAAATAGGGGGAAAAACATGCTGATATTTAGAACCTTTATAATTGTTTCATGTCAAAAGTGCGCAAGGCTAACCAGCCTTTAGTGGATTGATAAAGGACCAATGTGTCTGGTCTTATTTAGTGGAAGAACCCAATTAATTATTATACAGAATTAGATGCCATTTAGCATTGCTTATATTACTGATGACTCGCTAATTTGGCTGGCTCTGATGTAATTACAATTAATTTACGTCCTTAATCCTAATGCTCTAACCTGGCTTTGATTTAATCAGGCTATGTAGAGGTATCACAATCAAAGCAGCATTGAGGAGCTCACTGCTAAAAAGAGATAATTACACCTTACAAAACATATCCTTCCTACCACTCACATCTCTTGAATCACTGAATGAGAACAGTGAAAATTCTCAGTCAGAAATTCTCAGATGGCAAAGTCTCATTAAAGTGCAGAGAAGAGCCGAGGATGCTGCTCAAGATTCGTCTTTCTCTTCTTTCAGAATATAAAGGGAAATCTCTAGTTATTTAGCTGGAACCTACAGATCTCTGCATAAGCCCAAAGGAAAAATAAATCTTCATGCCATACATGAGGACAGGACAGGTGCCAGAGAGAAAAGCAGAACTGCCTATAACATCTGGAGGAATATATCAGCGCAAATGAAAATGAGCAACAGAGAGCTCAATTCAGGCTTGTTTAGGTGAAAAGACAAAGCAAAAGCAAGCAATGATCCCTTTCTTCTGGGGATGCAGGTCTTTTGTACCTCTTATGCATCCTTAACTGCCAGGTCCCCTTGGTCCTACAGTGCTGTGGCAGCTTGAAGATAGCTGTCCCTAGCATGCCCCCTTCTGTTTCATCCCAGACAGCCGTACTTTACAGGGACCCCGAAGCGAGGGGAGAGGTGAACAGTATCTCTTTAAGCTGTTTGTGTATTTGCTAGGCAGATCCCTCGATTGTTGGGTTTATTCTCTGGTACAAGGGAGACGAGTGTTTTTGATGAAACAGTCTTCTAAGTCTCCATCTGCTTTCTGAGAAAACTGATAAAAGGCAACCATGGATCCACAGTTTGTTATTTTGCTGTGGATTTCCTTCCCTCTTTATGCCCTTCCTGTTTTCCTGTTGGGCTGCAAATCTGCCCCCAGGCCCTTACAATATAATGAATTCTCTGCCTTATTTGCTTCTATTACTTCTCTGTCTTTATGTTCCTGTGTTGTACAGGTCTGAGAACTCTCCTGCCTGCTATATGTCTACACTGCTGAACTATTAATCCATAGGATATTAAGTCAATTTAAGTAAATTTTGGAGAGGTATTTTGCAACTCATTCACTCTTTAGCATATAACTTATATGTGCTTCACTCTGCAAAGCTTCTTTGCCTCTGCTGAATTAAAAGCCACAGAAAAGGGTCTCTCTCTCTCTCAGTTGAAGGCCAGCCTGATAAAAAGGCAAGTGGGAAAATAAAACCACAGTAGAATTCACAAGAAGGCAATGAAGACCCACATATTTTTTCACAAACAACACATCTTATTTCAGTCCAGAATAGCACACCTTAGTGAGGTTATCATAAACCTGTAAGTTAGTTCACAGACTGCAATGCCAGAAAGCATTCAGTTTCCAATGCAGGGAATTTAATTTCAGTCACCTTAGTTATGTTGCTTTGCAACCATCAAACTGCTCTTATTTCTTATAACCACGCTGCTGTATGCTGGAGTGCAGTTACAAAACACTAAGCTTACTGTTACCGACGGCAACTGAAGGAACTGTCGCAACATACCGTCTTGTGCTTTGTTAAATAAAAGGAGGACACTTTTACGAGAAAGGACATTGGCCTCCACTTATGTTTGCCTGCTATGATAACTTCTATTACGTGCAGGGCCAAATCTGTGAACGTCTGTGAAAGACTATCTTTAAGGGACACACGTCCTCCCACGTCTCCTTTTCTTTAGTCCATAGCGCACAACCTTTGCATAGGTGTAATGGAGAGAAGGTTAGCAGAACTGCCCCCCTCCCCTACTCACACATATGGGTGCATTCAGGCTCCTCAAATCATCCCGGTTCAGTAAGTGCTAATTTTATCAAATATACACTTACATCCTGCTAAAGTCCCTGAGAGTTACGTTTGTATGCTTTGTTGAGTAGAGACAGGCTGCTAAAGCAAAGCCTCAGAAAACAGCCTGCATGGTCTTCTGTATTCAGGACTGGTCAAAATTGTTGGAAGCACTTTCATTAGTCAGTCTCTAAGACAAACCTGACTCTATCAAGTTGTCACAGTTTGCACAGAGGAGAAAGAAGAGAGGGTAGTTTTGAGAGGGGAGGAGAGCTGTCCCTTTTGAATAAATGAAAATATCTCCCCAACAGCTGAGAGAACTCTCCAGATGTGGCGTTTTGAGATGCCTCCTCTCTCTGTACGGCAGGCATGCTCGGGAGGAGATAATGGCTGCCATCCCACTGAGAACGCCGTTATATGATCCACTTTCAGTTATTTGAAATATGGACTTCACTCAGAGAATTCCAGGAATAGCTGCTCCAGCTGTTCTGGAGAGATAGAAAGCTGTCACAGGAGACATCGTTAGACTCTGGTAAAATCAGCGGCTACACTAAAGATCTCACATAAACTCCTTAACGGTTTGTACCGTTCAGTCAGGAGCCAAGGAGAAGTGAAATGTGGTCTACGACTATAAGGCAGTTTGTATTCCATGCATCAAGGCTATGCTTGAGTTTGGCAGACACAATAGGAAAGACCCTAAACGGATCCTTTTATCAAGTGTCTGAGCAGTTACTTGATCTAAGAGGTTTGTATACCTGCAGCCGGCAATGTAAATGTCTGAGACAAATTACAAGGCAGTAGTAGTGTTACAGTGAAGGATGAAAGTGCACACAGAAAGGCAAACAAGCAAAGCATTACAACAGCCACTTAATGGCAAACACATTTATTAACATCAAGTGCAATGTTTGTAGGTTTTCTCTGCCACAAGCAGCTGCAGATGCCAGCTACTTAAAAAGATGAAACAGTGCAGTGAATAAAACAGATTTTTTTTTCCCCCCTCAGTGCTGCACGCCTGCATTCTTGGCAGTGGAAGCAGGCTCCTAGCTCTGCCTTCGCAGGAACAAAAGCCACGCTGGCATGCAGCGAGCAACTTGATTTCACAAGGCCTCCTGGGAAGAATGTACGGGAGCACGGCTCTGTGTCTGGCAGCCGCATCCTTGAATAAAGAGAGGAGGAGGAAAAGGGCATGAAGGAAGGAGCAGACAAGGTCTCCATACCCATACATGAGAAGCTTTTGCACACAATCAGACATCCTGGCCCC
Organism: Apteryx mantelli; assembly: GCF_036417845.1. Lineage (NCBI taxonomy): Eukaryota > Metazoa > Chordata > Aves > Apterygiformes > Apterygidae > Apteryx > Apteryx mantelli. The sequence goes on from NC_089984.1 coordinate 17,379,260, forward strand.
AAAGTATTCAATACAGTAAGTGTTCAAGGTGAGCCAATATACTTACTGCACACCACAGCAGCACATTTCACAGGCTACTGTTCTTTTATTAGAAATCCTTCTCAAAGGCTTTATTGCCACCCATAGATTGTTAGAGTTCAGATTTTTTTAAGCATAGGAGAAATATTGAAGTAGGAGAATAAATCAAAATATGAAAATTCCAGATGCTTTAAAAAGCAGAATTAGCATTCTTTCCTTTTACGTTTCACTTTTACTCAGGAGAAATACAGAGTCAAGCCTCCAGTCAAGGAATGGTCATATTTCAGTGGGCATACACCAGTTTATTTCAGTTGAGGGCCTGGCTCATTATGGGTATTTTATGATGTCAGTGGTATGACAAGAACAGAAAACAGCTACAGAAATGCATGCATGGCTCCATTCAGGTGGAGATAAAGATGTTCATATTAGCACTGGATGAGCTCTGATGCAAAACCTTCCATACCTGTGGCACTGGTTTGCATCAGGACCTTGATCTAGGCAACAAGTAAAAACTTGCTCGCTTCAGAACCTTACAAAACATGGAGACAGGCCATTGTTTTCTTAAAAAATGAACAGGGTTGAGGATTTTCTGTGTTTAAAGTCCTAGAAAAGTTCTAAGCATATTAGAAAAAGAAGAGGGGAAAATTACTATTACTGTGATAACACTGGTGGCACATTCCCAGGATTGGTCTTTTCATTCAACTCTGGTATATTTAGACACATGCCGAGAATTAAATTAATCATTATGCAGTGGAAATCGGGACAAATTTCCTTAAGGGTATATTGACATCTTATCTCGCATGTTCATTGCAGTAGATACAAACTGGAGCTGCAAAGGAGAGAGAATCTCTTCCCTTGCCTCCTTCGCATTCATACATCCCAGTAGGGCATAATCTCCCAACCCCATTCTCCCAGCAGGGGAGAAGGAGGGAGGGCATGCCCTCACTGAAAGTTAATCTCTGGCAATGAAGCCAAGGAAAAGCGGTGTTCAGTTCCCTAACCAAGATGATGATCATAACAATAATAAACATCTGGTTATTCTGAAAACAGTGTTGGAGGAATAGTTTATTTTAACTACTAGCAGTGCTTAGTGAATCCAATTAATTCTTCTGTATTTGAATCATGTAAATAATTCTATTGATTTCAGCCCTATTCTTGGCATAAGAAAGATTCAGTCACAGGTGTAAATTTTAGAGAACAGAGCTATTTTATGGAAAATTAAGTAACTCACCCATGACTTGTTAATTTTATGCCAAATCCTTGCTAGTTGGGAATTGTTTTCCATGTCAAACAGAATGTGCTGCTGGTTCAATATTGCAAATGTTGCTGTGAGTTTATGATAATTACGTAATCCAGGCAAAACAGACTGTGTTGGACTGTCTACAATGGTCACTTCATTTCTGTGTTGGCTTACCTCCTTGGGTTAGTAGGTTAAGTAGCTTACTCTCAGCAGAATCAAATAATCCTATCTGGTCTGTCATCCACTTTACATTTTAGCGGTCTTTCCTTGTTCATCTCTAGCCCGGTTGATCTGAATAGTGGGGATCTTGAGCCTCTTAACCTCTTTTCTTAACTTGTTTCTCTTAGTCTTCACAGGCTGTATCTTATTGCAGCTTCAGTGTCATTAATGGTCCAGGCTTTTGTCCCCCTTGACAAGCCATGCACAACATATTCTGTGGCTCTTGAGATAGTCTCATTCTTGCAGACATTAACTGAATAATCATTCTGTTTCAAATATAGGCTTCATGGCAATTGGCATATTTAATTCTAATCAACTTTTGAAATGGCATCATTCAGAGGTGCTTAACCACATTACTTAATTTTCAGTCTATATTGCTATCGATTTCTAATATTCTCTCAAAATATAGGACATCACTCAATAAAGCACTTGTTTACATAACAAGTTTATCTGCCAGCCAAAAATCTGGGAAATTCTACTAACATGTTTGTGAATTTAAGGCTATAGCTTATTCATAAATGAGCTGATAGGGCTATTTACTGGATATGACACATAAGCATATACTTATGCTATTTTTCAAGCAATCTATAAAATAAAAATGAACATTAAGTACTAGGAAAATTGACTTTTGCTAGGCTTTTTCTCCCCTGCTTTTAAGACAGAAGCTAGCTTTAGGTCTGAGCTCTTCTTACTTTCTATTCAGACCAGAGGCATTATAAGGCTTATTGTTTTGGGGGAATATTGATAGATCTTAATGAACTGCATATAGAAATAAATACTAGGTATATCTGAGAAACTGAGAAAACAGGAAATATTACAGTTCTACTTAACTATTACATTTGAAAAGGAAAGGACTGTTGTTTTATCCAGTGAGAAAAAAAAAACAGAAAAGATACAGACTACTTTTAAGTATTTATCAGTTGAAACATTTATAAAAGCTTGAAAAAAGGTTGCTAAGAGAAGTTTTCTGTACAAAGTTTTGATACAACTCTTCTCTTTGAGTTGTGTTTGAAGTGGACCTCACAAGAGGTACACAGGGTTGTCAGCTCCAGCAATTTCCATCACCTGATACTAAGTGGTTATATGAGAACCTCCATTTTCACTGAAATATGAGCACATTTCTATCTCTCCTTGCAGTAGGGAAAAAAATCAGGACTGTGGATTGAGGATTCAAACCTGAGAGCTCAAAACAGTAAAATCAAATAAAAAATTGCCTATTACTAATACTTTTAAATCCCATCATTATAAGGCTAAGTGCATGAATTTTGGTACATTGAATTCATAATTTTTTGGAATACTGGTTTTGCCAAAACTGAACTGTTTTAAATGAACTGGAAAGGAATTGTCTGTTTACTTATTACAACAATAATCAGAAGGCCTGTCTATGTGTTTTTTAATATAATTATTTTGCAAAACCCAGAAAGTCAGTTCAATGTATTTAAACCACCTGTGATTTAATCACCCATGAGTCTTTGAGAACAGAAGGATTTGTCAAAACAAGTATGAGCTTAATGTAAAATATGGGCATTCAAACTGTGAATATTTAAATATCCATTTAGTATGTGCATTCAGCCCATTCAGTGTTCAGTGCATGAGTTACATTTCTGTTTTAGCCAGCTGGAAAGTCCAAATCTGAGCAAAAAAGTCCAAAGCAGAAAAATCAAATATTAACCCTTACAATACATCAAAAGTAATGTAACCAAAAGTAACCTTTTGGTTAAGAAAAACGTAATACAATGTACTCACCTCTTCAAAGAAAGAGACACAAAAAAATTATATAGGAATTGCTCATTCACATAACTTAATAGAAGAACCGAGCAAACAGTTCAAAAAACTTAACTATAATGATTATGCTGTATTTAAACGTGCTTGCAGTTGAATTCACTTTTGTAAGAACTTCAGCCAAGTTTCTTAAGTTTAGAAAGAATGACAGTCATAAATGTTAACAATATTTTCACAGAGAATGAAATTTGAATGAGCATATGTGGAAACCTGGTCCTACACATTAACTGTTATCTAATCGGGGAAAAATGTCACCTATGCGTGCAGTCAAAACAATTCAAATTGCAAATATAAATGATGAACATTAAATAGTCAAAGGATCATTCACAGCAAACAGTTTGTCAGCAATCCGCTGCCTGAAATATATTAACAACAAACATTTGCTGAGTAACTGCAATCAATAAATTTCTTGAAACACAGCCAGTTGACAGACAATTTGCAAACAGGAGAAAAAAGAGTAACATAAGAGATAATTTTTTATAGTTCATTCATTAAGTTTTATGGCCAAACCTCACAAACTTGAAATTCAGGGAGTTACCACATTTCCCCCCCACCCCTTGCCCCGGAGTGCTTATACTAATTCTGATACTATTTACAACATTCATAGCCCAAGTTATTTCTATACAACTAGATAGTCTGTGTTTTTACATTAAACTTCATACTGTAAGATTGCAGCAGACTGTCTGCTTTATTTGGTTATTCTCAATCTCTATGGTATATGTCCTTTAAAAAGAATAATTGGGTCAGGCAAAACAACCTCTGGAAAGAGGGAGACAGCTCATTTCCTGGCAAGCAACAGAGTCTGCTCAAGGGGGGAAAGCTGAAAACAGACTCGGAGAGGTGGCAGGAGAAGAGATCGAGAGGCTCACTACAAGGAGCAGAGATTTTGAAGCCGACATGTAGAAGCACAGAGTTTGTAGGGAGGTCCAAGGAGCAGATAGTAAGGACTTAAAGGAAAGATTCATTTTAAGGGTAAGAAATGGGGCAGTCTGTTGCAATTCAGAAAGTCACCAAGGTGTATCTACAGCAGGATTTTAGTCCAGGTCAGGAAAGCATTTTTTAAGTGAATTACCTTATTGTCTACACTTAGCATGCTTTGATTCTCAATATGATGCAGTTTTGGAACATGCAAATTGGATTTCTTTTAGATGAAATTAAACTGGAATACCCCTAAGTATGCTCCAACAGCTAATGGGCATTCAGTCCACAGGACAGGACTAGAGCTAGACCAAAATAACCCCCTGAAACACGTATGGGTGGATATTGGTGCCTCAGCAACAAATATTTTGCTCTAAAAAAACCCACTCCTATTGCACTACACTACTTGTTAATATGGATATAGCCTGAGGTGATGGAAACCAGGCCTAGAAGTAAGGATACATATAGAAACACACAGTAAGCAGGATGAGATTGCTTTATAAATGCTCTATTCCATCTCACCTAGCCATTTCAAGCTTTTCCTAGTGTTCAGTATCCCTTTTTATAGCCTAAGAAATTTGGGCTTTTTGAGGTTAAAAGCCTTTTGGTCTATCTGAGGTGCTCACGCTAGGGAAAGGTGTAAGCAGATCCACCTCAAGGTTCTTACCTGATCTACACTTGGCCATCTAAATGTCATTCTCTCAAGGCAGGTGATAACTCCTGGAAATGCTGTTTTACATAAACAGTAGTAACACTAATTGTTATTGGTTCAGCAATCTAACTCTTGCAAAACTTGGTATTTACACTTGCATTTATCCAGTTTATACAGTCCTGCTCATATGCATACACTAATAAACATCAGGCATGTGTATCTGGTCCATCATTTCTAAGGCACTACCAGAATTCCAGCTATACACAGCTGCATGCCATAAGGAAAGAAAGGAGATTATAACCTAATATACACACTAAAAAATGAGCCAAATTCCCACACGCTTAAGAAAGAATATTGCTATACTGATATTCTTCAGCTTCTTGCCGCATTGTAATGATATTCTTCAACTTCCAAAATGGTGAATCTTTACGTAGAAGAAAATAGGTATGTTTGGGAACAAGTAAGGCATATGAATAAAACTAAAGAAATCAGAGAAGACTTGGCATAAATAAGCCAATTACACAGACTCTTGAATCGAAATCTTAAATAATGCATAAAGTAAAACATAGACATGCAGCACAGCTAATGCTTGCAAATGAGTGACTCCGCAATGCATAAACATGTTCCCAAAACAAGGATAACATAAAGAATGCAGTATCAAAAAAAAAGACTCCCAAAATCCCAAACTAAACCAGAAGCAGGAAAAGAAAATAATTTAATCAAATCAAATAGGATTAAGAAAAAAGTCTATCCAAATCATATTTAGAAAAACTTTAACAGAGAGAAGAAACTGAAACCTAGTGGAGACCAATATATTATAGTAAACATACTGTAAATAAATTAGCATGTTTCCTCTCAGTCTGTGTTGTTAGCTCAAGCTCTGTGCAACCCATCCTTTCCATTGCCATTCAGTTCATTTCATTCAGTCAGCATACGTACACAGTCAGCTCAATTTGCAAGGTTCCCAGGGATAGCTCTACTGTTTCACATTTCATATAAAATTCGAGCTACTGTAAGGTGCCAGAACTGGTCTTGAGACTAGAAATCCCTGTACAATTGCAGAAGAGCCAAAACAGTGCGAGTTCCTTTACACTGAGGCAGCAATGCACTTGAAATGGAGATCGCCGTTAGACGGCAAAGGGCAGGCTGATCTCCCGCGACTCCGCGCCGGTGCCCTGGCAAGGCTGCCGGGGGGCTGGCGAGCGCCAGCTGCTTTGCACAGCCCCTAACCCCGCAGGGCGCCCCGTGCAGGCGGACGTGCGCCCACAGCGGGAGCCCTCTTACCCTCACCAGGGCATCGCCTGGTTGTCGAGACCTCTGAGCACAGGATACAGCACTAGAATCAAATTCGTTACTACAGGTGACGAGTTCTTGCGATTTATAACAACGTGGAGGTCCTTTTAGTAAATATGTTTTCCTTTTGTTTTATACCTCCTCGCCTTGTCCTGTGATGGTTTGGACACTGGAACAAGAGCTGGGAGAGACACAATAATCCTTGCTACTTCACGAGTTCTGTGGATGTCTTTCTGGATCATGAGCAAATGGCTTAACTGTTTCGGTGACTTTTTAAATCTATTACATAGGATTTCCTGCCTCATGAGATATCTTAAAGCTAAATTAATTTATATTTATAAAATATACCAAAAATACTATAAAACAGGATTTATAAAATATTACTTAGTAGCGTTGGGCAGAAAATGGATTCTATCAGAAAACATCCTATCCTGAAATTCTGAAATTAATTTAATTTAATTCTGAAATTTTTCTATACACCACATCACATTTGAAAACAAAATCAATTTGGGTCAGCTGAAATGCTTATATGGTTAATTTCAAGACATTTAACTTCGCTTTGAAATATTTCAAGGTTTTGAAGCATTTGGGACAATTTCTCCAACTTTTTAGAGCAAAGAATTGATCATAACTTATTTTCCTGCCACCAACTTTATCTTAGGAAAATTGTTATTTTCCTTTTAAATCCATATTGGAAAATGTGTCAAACTTTAAGTAGAATGTGCTATATTCTGTAAAATCGAGACATAAACACTTTGTGACTCATTTTGCATTACACTGAGGGTCATACAATACAAAGACTGTTCTCCTTTTACACATTTTACCTTTTGCTTTATTCATAAATACAGAAGTGTGATGTGATAGGAGCTGACCTGCTGATCAAACTTCCAATAGCAATTGAAACCAATCATGGCAAGGTTAAATGTCTCTGTACGCAGAAAAATTCCATTATTCAATCCACAGATCAAACAGAATCATCTTTGTTTTGTAATGTTGTCTGAAAGAATTCCTATCTTAACTAAGCAAAAACTAGTGAGACTAACAGAACACTTCCATTACCTCACAGTTTTGCTGTTTGGGTGACATTCCATAAATTACATGATGATTCTTAAATGTATTTGTTATTCCCTATTTTTCTTCTACAAACCATTTTAACCTGCTGCTTGCTTGCTAAAAATACAGAAGATATTAGCATTTTAAAATGTGTGTCATACTTTTTAATAACAAAGGGCAGCACTTTGGCCTATCTGAAAAAATGATTAATGTCACTGCCTAAAACAGTACCATTTTCAACCTGCAAATTTTACAACAACTGAGCACCACAAAGGTTAATTACATATTATAAGTTTTGACGTCACACATGATTTTCAAGATCCTTGTAATTTTTTCAGTGTAAGTATACAGAAATGTAAAAATTATGCATGTTTACTGCTCTCAGCATACCTTTCCTGTGTTATTCTTATTTTATTTATTTGAATATAAAATAATAAAGATGTCTATCCAGAGCACTAAGCATCCTAGCACAATTAATTATCTAATAAATTAAATTAAATCACAGCACCATTAAAACAATCACCTCCACAGAAAATAAGCTACCTTAGCCAGCTACCTGTAAGGTACATCACAGGAAGCATCCCTCATCCCTTCCAAAGCTGCAACAAATTGAGGCATGTTCAGAGAGTGAAAATTCAGGCCATTTTGTACTAATGGGGCAGTAAGCTCCAGAGTTTCAGATCTCTCACAAAACCAGCCCTGAGAGCTACCCCCTCTAATACCTCCTCACCACAAAGAAATCCAGCTCAGACCCTCATGGTGGCTGCAGCAATGACTGCACGGCACCGGAAGAGAGAGAATTCCTTTTGCAAGAAGGATTTCAGCCTCTTAGCGCTTTTACATCATAACCAAATCTCCAATCACAAGTTTTACAATGACCAGTTTAAAAAAGACCTTTATCTGTACCTTGACACCTATTAGTAGCTGAAGCAGGTGCAAGATCACGAAGGTCACAGTATGCCCCGGCTGGGGTCCGTGCCCTGCCACGAGAAGCCCCACAATAGTCTGGAGATGACTGGCAGGAAGAGCCGTGGTGAGGCCAAAAGCTCGGCTGGTGCCTCCCTACCAAACCACTGTGTGAGTCATTGGTCTAGTATGAGTCTCAGCTAACAAGTGAATTTGCTCCCTAAATCAAACAGATAAATAAAAACATATATTCTCTCAATCACAGGGGATTCTCTTAGCAATTTACCAAAGTCACTTCCTCCAGCTTGCTGTCAGTATCTCAGCCTTCCCCATGTTGTACTCGTCTGTGCTGACTGCATGAATACGAGGTTCTTAGTGACATTTTACACCTGCTTTGTCCTTTTATTTAGGGACTCAAAATTAGGATGTGTCTGTAAAATTTAAACAAACTTGGTTGGAAAAACTAGCTGTGGTTATCACGCTGTTAAGTCCCCAAAATTTTCATTTGTCAAAGTCATTTTGGTTTGCTTGGGAGGGATTGCCAGCATGCTGCTTTAGGATGTTTGGATTCAGAAGCTCTGGACTATGTCATTAGTTTGCTGAGTAGCTTTGGAAAACGTATTTTACCTTGCTATACCTCAGTTTTCTTATTTGTTAAATGGTGGAAATGAAAGCGTCATTTACAATTCTAAGATCTTAGGCTGAAAATACCAGTGTTTTGTCTACTTGCTGTTTATATTTCCTTCAAATAGATATTTCCTATCCTTAAACTTTTATTTTAATCTTGGGGATATCTTTACATCTTATTCATGAATTTCTTGTATTGATATGCCCAAAAGCATCCAAGATAGCAACAGTACATGCCATCTCAAAAACCTTACATAAAAAGGGATGAACGTTTTTCTAGCCTGTGATGAGTCTCTCCGTATTCAGGAGTTTTTTGTGGCTTTGGAGGAGAAAGGGGATTTTTTTCACCATATCTCACTGTAATTTTGTAGACGGACACCTTAAAATAGGAAGCAAACCTTGGCAAAGCCACTGCAGAAAGAAATATTGAGAAGAAGAAATAATTCCAAAATAAAAAATTCACAAATACAAGTCATTTAGAAAAAGCTGGGGTCTGGGGGGGGGGGAGGGTGAGGAAAATAAAAAGATGTGGCAGGAAAGGAGAGAAAATGAGAGGAGACTAAGTGAAATGACACAGAGAATTTAAGAACTGGGCAGAATACGAAAAGCCATAAGAAAAAAAAATCCACCGTCAAGCCAAGACACGTAGCAGAGATGTAACTGTTCTTATCTGCACTTGAGGGCATGAAATAATTCCTTTTTTAATTTTGTCTTTTTAATCCTGTCAATTGGAGCTGTCACTATGGATGTAATAGCAAGTATCCCAATCACAGTATCAAAGACTCTTCACTGACACTCCTTGAAATAGCATTAATGGCTGCTCACTAAGGGTAGTACATTTAAATGTTCTCATGCAGTGCTGTAGCTCCCCTTTAGTCAGGTATCAAGCTGCTATTTCACGCTCTGCTTGTAAAATTATTAACAGCTGGCCTAACATTAGATCAACTGCAGTATGGTTTGCTAGAACAAGACAGTGCTTAATAAGACTCTTTCCTGCTCTATCAAGTTATTGTATTTCCAAATATCAGAAATGGCTTTTGAGCCCAAAGCAAGATCTAACTTTTGGAAACACACAAGCCTGACCCAAGATCTCAGAATTTCAAAAGAGGTGAATATTTAAAATCCAAACTTGGATCCACAAGCAAATTCCGTAAATGCTTTCAACTTATAACAGGCTCAGCTAAAATACAGGTAAAAACTTCATGGAAATAACTCTTGTTCCCAGAAACTTTTATATCCTGTGTCAAGGAACCTTAAAGTGGATGACAATAGAGTGAGAAATTTTCCAACAAAATGATTCCTCACTGGAGAATTCAAATGCTCTAAATTCGAAATGCTTTTCAGAGATGCCTCTGTTATGATAAATATGTGATGAAACATTTCCTGCCTGCTGCTTCACCAACTCACCAGCCCAAGCTTTTGGGGCGCCCACAGGGTCAGCTGAGAGGGATCCACGACATGCAGGCTCCATCACTCCCCACTCAGCTGCGACAGCCAAAATCCTGCCTCTCTGTTAACTCACAGATACTTAATTAACCCTCCTCCTCCTTTTTTTTTTCCAAATTCTGTTTTGTGGAGAAATTTAAAGTGTTAGTTTTCATTATAAGTTGGAACAGAGATTTCAATGTGCAGAAAACCTATTCCTTTTTCTAAACCATATATTAATGGCATTCCTGGCTCCAAATCTTTTTTTTTTTTTAATGAATCTCCTGCTATTGTTTGTAAATGCAATCGCAGCATTTAAAAAATATTTTTGCTTGCTAGTTTAAATATCCAAGTTTGCACTGACTTACTTAATGTTACCTTCCAAATCTATTAATAAATATGTAAATCTGAGTTTAATATGACATTTGACACATTTTAATGCTTTACATGATGCTTACTTGCTCTAAATAGCCCACTAAAATAAATTATTATTATTTTATATATTGCCCCAAACATACAAAGTACATAAAATAAAAGGAGGGATTTTCCCTCCCACTATATTGCCTTTATGAAAGGACTGGAAAAGCCTCATCTATGGCCGGAGGAAGAATTCCCCTGACGCAGAAACTGCAGATGATGAAGGGAGGCTGATTTTTGAGGCCCCGCCATACAAGCACACCTCCTGGTGTACAGGGCCAGGCCTGTCTTTGGGTACAGCGGGTCCAGGCAGTGCTGCCTGCTACCGGCAGCTCAAGGACACCTGCAGGATCTTACACAGTTTAAAATCAGAAGGGCTTAAGCACAGCTTCAAACCTGCCTTGAACACTGTTATTAAATCCCAGAACATCAGGATTGCATTGTCCCCCCTCCTGACACAGAGAAAATTCACATGGCGGTAGTCATGGATCAAGCCGCAGCCTCACTGGGGACTCTGTAAATCCAGTAACAATAACATAGCCCTCGCCCCAAAAAGCTTACCGTGTTTTTAGGTGACTGCTGGCTTACCTCATGCCTAATTCCACTAGTTCCTGTGCCAGTTAAATGGATTCTGTTATGATTCCACAAATGAAATGATGATATCAATTAGCAATAGGCTAATTCTGCCATGTCATGTCAATACAGTGTGCTTAAAGGCAGTGTGCACTAGGAAAATATGGCTGTTCTCGTACAGTATTTGAGGATACCTCCTGACTCTCAATTAGACCAAATTCATCCTTGATGTTACTCAATTAATGTAACGATTAGAAATAAGAAGGTGATGGATCATCCTGACTCTCCCGTTCTGACCCGGGTGTATGGATATCTAGCTGAGTTTTAAATTATTCTGGGACTTTGGCTACTTGCTTGGGAAGAGAAAACTGAGGGTAGTTCCGTGGTACATTTTCTCAGAGACAGAGCAAAGTCATTTCCCCCCTCATGTTTGCTCTTCTACACCTCCCCACATCATAGCGAGCCACCCGCAGTAATTGCACTTATACACCTGTTTGTAGTGAAATAATCCAGTTTAAAATAACAATAATAATAAAGGCTTTTTTAACAATACATCTAAACCTTTTCTTATCTCTCAGCCAGTGGTGAGTACTGCAGAGAGACACTAAAGCTGAGTTTGTAGTGCTCCTGTGTACCGTTGAACAAGATTGAAAATGACAGGATAATGATACATTGCTTTTAGTGACATTTTCAACTTTATGATTGCAAAGGCTATCCAAACAGGGGAACCAGGTATTCCTTATGAAAACAACCAAAACATACAGTTTTGGCAGGCAACCCCAAAGTACGCTCATTTAAGTGGCAAGGCCCTAGATACAGAAGAGGTTAACACAGGGCTAAAAACAAAGTATGTTAATATCAACCTATAAAAAGCAAATTCTGGATATTCACCTTTTGGATTTGAATCGCTGTACAGTGGAAAAAAAAAAGCTACCAACTATGCATAATTGGGTGTCTAAAGTCAAATGCAGCAGTTTAGTACTCTGAACTACGCATAGATCACTGTGATGTGACTTGCAGTGATGGCTTAGCCGCTTAGCCACTTCAATCAGAAGAGTTGCTGTATTTGTTCAAAGCTAAGTGGTATAGATGAAATGTATTGTGCATGCGTTAGTGTTCATTGCGTGCAGTCAAAACCTATCTGCATTTAGATATGTTTGGATCATTCATTCTAGTAGTGCTTAAGTATTTGGCATGTTTATTTCTCCTGGAACAATGACGGCAGTTGCATTGTTGTTTTTTTTTACTTAAAAATAACCATTTGATAATGAAGTATTTGGCAAATTGAATGTAGTCAGCAAATATGTTCAACGTGCTGCAATCAGCTCATCTTAGGAAGAAGAAAAGGATGAAGAAAATGTTAGAAATGAGTCAAGAACAGTGATTATATTTCTTAGAAACTTATCTTGCTTCATTATATAGAAGCATAATCTGTCCAAAAATAAATTGTTCTCTTATGTTTAGAGTTAAGATTCTATGAAAAGTATTTTAGGGGTTAAAAAAAATCTTAATTCTGCAAATGACTGGTCCCTCTTTACTCTTCACGTTTCCTCAGAATGACCAGCATAGGAATTGCTAAGATATCTCCAGAAGATCTTTTCGATACGAAAGCAGGAGGAAGAGGCACAGAAGCAGAAGCCCAAGAGATCTGTGTTGCAACCCTAACTCAGATGCAAACTGTTGTGATGCAAGTAAAATTTCCACTTACTTCATGCAGTCTGTAGATAATGGACAACTCATGGGCCACATGCAAATCTTCTGAGCTGAAAAAGCATCTTCTGCAAAGATTTCGTATTAGCAGAGTGTCTAAAGCTATTGAACACCTAGCCATGAAACAGAAAGTCTAAAACAGCTGCAATATCTGACTTGCAGCCAGTCAGTATTGGCTGGTTGCACTGTGAGCTAATAGTTTGAATTGTACCTAATCAATCAGCAAGAGCGGGGCCGGGCAGTGCTGACTGATAGGCAGCGCTTTGCGGGCTGCCATAACACTCCGCTCACTGTTTCTTTTCCTCCATATGAACAACTGCCTGGGTCCCATGTGTGTGTTAGTGGGGGGTGAGAAGACCCTGGGCTAGAAGGAGAGAGGAAAATGAAAAGAAAATGAACACACAAGGACTGCCAGGAAAAGGAGGGGGAGAGGAGGAACAGCCAAGGGCTGAAAGGGGAATGAGGACAGGGTGGGAAGGATCAGGCTTCAGCAAAGAGGCAGAGCTCAAGTCTGCGAGTTGCAGGAATTCTTCCATGGAACTATGTAGAAGACAACGACACAAAATATAAACCTGATTCTTCTGCTGAAAATGCCTTACAACACCATGGTAGGTTAATGAACTTTAAACCCACATTATTGCTGTAAATTTTCTAATGGCTACTTCATCCATTAAGAAACAAATCCTTTCTGTAAAAAGAATTTATTTAGATTCATTCAATACTGAATTGTAAACTTGTAGTAATTATTACCCCAAACCCTCAGAAAGTACTAATTAAAAATTCTAAAATCTTTGTGGTTCTTTGACATTTTACATTTTGTATTGCTGATTTGAGTGCGTGAAAGTTTGGCCATTCCTAATAGATGCAATGACTTACTGTCTTAGTTAATGCTGTTACATTACCACCCTCATACCTTTGCTTTCACTCCCGCCTCAGCATATAAAACAGACAGGGGACATGAGAATTTAAAAACTACAGAATCTCAGATAACAACTGAGTAATAAGTCCATGGGTTCTTTATGTAATTATCTAAGACAAAATGAAGTCACATGACCTGCTGAGGTCAAGGAGGTATACAGCAAAGAATGAATTCATAACTCAGCATAAGAGGGCTGCTTTAAAATGTTATGAGTTACCTTTAAAAATGCAGATAATGAATACTTAATGACCTATTCACTCATATATACTTAAAAGACATAATACCTAATTGGTTCATGGGGAATTATGCAACTCAGAATGGATCTCAGCTCCATTAAAGTTTCAATATATATTGGAAAGGTGACAAAACAGAATACTAATTTATTGCCTATATGAAATATTTTGCTATGTAAATGATAAAGGGAAAGACAAAACATGGCACTCAGAAGCAAGTTACAGAAGTATATAAGAAGATACAAAACAATCTATACTAAATTCATTTGGAAAACAGTATTATACACTCATGTCATTATTATTTCTGTCATAGTGATTTCATTAAGACTTTCATAAAACTTCATTAAAATTTTCTGGACACTAGAGCTTCTGTAGGAGCCTAGATGGATGAAGTACTTCTGACCTTCATTCTGGATAAGCACGTTTTGCTTGGGATTAGAGCTGTTAGTTTTGTGGTCGAATACCATTTTAAACAGAAAAAGTGGTCAGTTAAGTGCTTACATTATCATCTGCTTGAGAATGCACTGGACTCAAAATTTCCTTCAGTGATTATCAAGGCACAGAACTCAGATATCAAAGAACTGATACCTTACATTAGATAGGTAATGAAATCACAAGAACTGGTGAAAAAATCAGGGAAGAAAGTGCAGGAGATGCAACTACCATGAATCACTGCAACACGGGAGGCGCACACTGGGAAAGTTAATCTGACAAGAAACGTCATCTGACAGTGAATGAATTTGCATTCATTTAGTAATTTGTAATGCACACTTCAAGCTGATTGACATAACTCCTAGACAGGAAACACAGTCACTTACTGAATTTAGTAGTCTGGTAGTATTTCAAAAAGCCTGGGTTAACACAGTAGGAGTGCATAGGTGGATTCAGGCTCCCTTTGAAAGAAAAAAAAAAACTTCAAAAGAGATGCAAACAATTACTAAAAACAAACAGAAAATTAATATTCTAGGGATTTAGCTATATAGCCAATTAAAGACTTTCAGATTTTGAGAGCGATAACTCTGGGGAAAAGTGAAAGTCTCTAGATACTGTGAAATATACCACCTTAATTCTGAGAGATGGTAAAATTTGTATTTATACATACACAGCAAAACTATTGTGCTGAAAGCAGGATACCTGCTTCCACGATGCCATGTTATTTTTGTTCCATTCATGTTCAGTGATGCTTTTCTACTGGGGCTAGCATTCGTAATTTTCCAAAAACTGCCATAGAAACCTTATATACAACATGGGGTCAGGATCTATATTTTGCCTCTTCTCCAAAATATATATTGATACCAACATGTTGCAAAACAAATTCAGAACTCATTCAGAAAGAAGTTAGCAATCTGCCCTATCACAAAAATGACATTTGTTTTCTCTACACATCTACCACCCACTTTCAGATTACGTCTAACATGGCATACCTTTAAAATCTGAGCAGCTAGTGCCCTTCTGCCTCCCTCCCAGTGCTTTGCATTCAGCACTCCTCTCCATTCCCATCCTTCTTGCAACCCACTCTGCACTCTCATTTCTTTTTCTTCTATTGAAGACTGAAATCATTATTATATCAATATTTAAAGCTGTCTGGAAGGATTGGAAATAAAGCTAGTTGGAGGTATTATGCTGAAAGCTGTTAATCAGGTGTCATCAACTGGTCTTTACTTTTACAGCTTCACCCAGATCTGGAATGATTTAGGTTCTACTGATGTAAGGTAAGATAGTAAGGAAAGTTGCCCGTGTCCCACATTTCCCCCGCTTTTCTTAAATTTCACTAGAAAAAAATAAAGAGGTGTCTGTTAACTGGCTGGATGCAACTTTCCAAGCTATGAAGTAACATCCAAAATAGTGAAGCACCATCAAGTCAGTGCAAGCTCCTGCATTGCTCAGCCAGCTGGGAGACATGCAAAGCACACGTGGAAGCGAGGCGGGAGCCTGCCGAAGGAGCCGGTCCTTACTGCAGAGCGTGACACTGCCGCTCTTTGGAGGTGAGCGAACATGGTCTGCAGGCTCCTAGCTTGGTGTCGTAACTGCAGTTACTGCGCTACTAACAGGCACTCGGCACAACTGTGAGGACAGCGTAAGTACCGTAAGATACCACACCACAGGTTAATTCAAATTTTTGCCCTAGTAGCTTACTAGAAAGTTGAACAAAACCAATGGGATATTTTTCAGCTTAGAAAGGCGCTGACTATGACACCACCGTGGTGAAAAAGGAATTATATCTAGCATTCAGAGGTGACTAGCACATTTTGCTCCTGTTGACTTTGACAGAAACAGCAGAAGTCCAGGATCAGAAATGACTGAAAAATGCAAAATATTTTGGTGGAAGATATTCATGAACAACATTCCACTAATATTTCCCCTGTTATCTGTGAAAAAATTTAGACAAAAATTTTCTAAAAATTCTATTTAGAGATATTGGAAATCCATCCTGTATTGCTTACAAGTTTGGCTGATTTACTAGTTAAAGCATTCATTCTGCTAAGGAAGTGAATCCATATAAATGTATTTATAATAAAAATAATATTGAATAAGGAGGCAGTATTAACTGTCAATGTATTCTGTATACAACAGTTTTCACAAGGCATGAGTTAGCAGCTGGGCTCAGATCCAAGACACAAATTGAAGCAAACAGGCTCCAGATATAATATGATTACCCCATCAAAGAAATTTAAACAATATACTTAGTTCTGATATTCTGTATTTCAGTGCCTTAAACTGCAGGTGATACTGCAGCTTGCAAGACCAAAAAGTTGAAGGCAGTTTCTGGGTGGGTCTTTCTCCCTTTAAATGAGTTAAGCTAGCACTATGTGTGAGGGACAGTTTTGCATTCTGTAAATCTAAGTACACAAAATAGATTGAGAATATCAACACTGGCAAAGAGTCAAACAACATCAATAAAGATAATTGACTCCAAGTGATTTGCTGGATGTTCAACTTCGTAGCTTATAATGAATCTATAGTGAAACAAAATTTTTTTCGTGTGTGTTTGTGACTTACAGCAATGATTTAATTTGGTTACACAGCACAGTATAGTAACAAATTTCATCTCTATTTGACAGCAAAATCTAAATTAATTTTAACAAAAATCTGAAAAGATGAAATAAGAGGTGTCTCTTAGAAGGAGTAAGCAGAGTTTTGCAAGGCAACAAATTTAACACGAATTTGAATAGAGAAAGCATATGAAACCAGAAATATCATTTGCTGATTTTAGATGTTATTTATGCTTTCTGTATCCCTGTGATGTAAAGCCATTATTAAATATTATAGTCAATGCATTCTTGATAGAAAACATAATAATGCTTCAATGTTTTATACTAATATTTAGCACTTAAAGGGGATTTGTTTGTTGAAAACCACATATTTGTATAAAATCAGCTTCAGCAAAATATTTTCAGCTAGTCACATTCAAAATGTTTATATTTCTATCTCAAGAATGTTTTCTACATATGTATGGAAAGATGGGGCTACGTTAGCAGCAGTTTAGATTTTTCAGTCTTGACTGAGATTTTGAAAACAAAGTTATCTTCTTATATATTTAAAACAGTGATTTTTTTGGTCATGTCTCTGTGTGATTAGCCCAAGCAGCTAGCCGGTACTATAGTATTTACTGTTAGAGTAAACTGGGGTCACACTGATTTGAAAGACATTTCATGATTATGGGAGAAATATTTTCACACATATTCATCTGTAATGACTCCAGGCATTATTAGCAGACCAAAGATGACAGCATGAGAAATACTCACGTAGCAGAACATAGGCTATTCGAAGATGGACAAATGATGAAAAAACTTAGGGTATCCAATACAAGAATACATTTAAACTTCTGTGATGATTTTTTCTGATGTTTTTTCAGTGCTATAGAATCAAGGATAAAATCCAAAATTCCCTTGCTTGTACAATTCAATTTGGTAAGTTTTTTACTGATTTACTTTAGACCACTGACTCATTACAATGTAATTTCCTATCAAGTGAATGAAATTTAGATTTTTTTTTTCTTGAGCACAGACTTCTTCAAATGAAATTATCTTCAGCTTTGAGCTTTCAGGTCATGTCACACTGAAAGGTTTTTTTCCTAATATTTTTCAGTTATATCATAAATATCATAGAGCCAAAATAATTAGCTAGTAGGCAGTCTATATCAGCAGAAGATCTGGCCCAGTTTAAATGTTTTCTTAACTGTAACGATTTCCTGCCATGCAGAATACAACACAGAACATTACAAGACTCAGAATCCTTTTATTCTTTAGGACCAAATTAATAACCTTGGAATTCAGTGATGTTTCTTCTCCTTACATTGACTGCATCCACAGAATGTGGTTTCTGCACGTTTCCAGAGAGCTCCCCAGAGGACTGCCACTTGAAGCTGCTCATGGCTAAAGATTGAACAATGAAGCAGGTCAGCATGTCCTAAGAAATCAGGTCGTTCAGCTGTATTTCATGTTATCATTTTGACAACAGGGGATGGGGAAACAGACACAATTATAAGCCAGGTCTTTGGAAGCACAACTTACAGAAAGCAGTGAAAGAGCAAACACCTCTATTGTAAAGCTTAAGTTAATCTGTAGTACACAGTACCATTATTATAAGTGCTGGTCTCCCCAGTTTTTCTCCCCATTTTTCTCTATTTATGACAAAAGCACACATTTAAAAATAAAAGCAATTTCATATTGATGATGCAGTGTTTTGGGGATTTCTGGAGAGGCAGCGTCGCTTTTCAAACATTTACTATGGAGGGCATTTTATCACTGTGGATGTTTGCGAGAACACATTGATAGTCACAGTCACACATTTCATTAGAGAATTTCAATTTGTGGTAAGATGCCCAAAGCTCGAATGAGCATTTATTCATTATCTATGCACTGAAAAAATATAGCCATATGGTGACAGAATTCCCTTCACTTATACATAAACTATGGAGTAAATACAAAATTTCTCTCTCTGCATACACCCACAAATATTCTAACGTTCTCCACAAAAATACTGATGCTTTCCTGAGAGGGTGGAATGCATATTTTCTGATATATTTTGTAAGTCTCCATCCTCAGGTAGTGTGAAATGAAGTCAGTGGAATTTGCTACATAGCCTCTAACTACACTACTGCCTGGACGGTACCAATCCAGCACAGAGAAGGAATCGGCAGGACACTGAACAAAATTATAGGGGTGGCGGAATGTTGTGATTTCCTCTGTGCATGCCGAGAGAGCAAGCAGCTCAGAAATAAAGTTGTGATCTGCTGACAATTTGAAACAAACGGAAATCAGAGCTCTTCAAAACTTCTAAGAGCTTAATTAAAGCCAGGCCCTTTCAAAGCTTTCACAGCTCTATTGCAAAAGGCTACACCTGCATCTCTGTCTACCAACAGAACTGTTTCCAGTCCTTTTGTATGAATTGTCAAACATGACAAAACCTCAACTATACTTCCTAATACATGTCTCTAATACTGTGGCAAGCATATAAAGCAAATCACAGCAGCAGGAAAATAAGAATTTTTTTTTAATGGGAATAGGTTTTTAGGCCACATTCATTGTTAGTGAATCCCAGAGTTGACTAGTTGCAGAAGGCATCACGAAAAGTCAAATATAGGCAATGGAAACCTTCTAAAGAGCAGAACTGGTGCTGTGTTAGAACCTCTGCTGTAACTCCTGTTGCTAGTTATCAAAAGAAAGGAAACTTATGCATGAAAACACACATACACAAGCATATTACTTGTGCAATGCTTTTATATTACATGCTTCTTTTCTCTTAAAAAAATAGCTGCTGAAGCTCATTTTGTACTCAAAAAATGGGAAGAGTAACAGTTCTTGTAAGTGGAAATGAGAGAGAAGGTGAAACATTCTTTACCGAAACGTAATCCACGCTCTGAAAGTGTTCCCAAACTCCTGTATGAGCCAGTTCGGCAGAACACAGTTATATGATACTTTCAACACATCAACTGATTCTGATTCTTGGCTTACACCTAATTAATTGTAAACAAGTATAAGTAAGAACTGGCAAGTTATTAAAATGCTGGCAGGGCTCTAAATCGGGCTAAAAAATGCTTGTTTTGTCAGAGTAAAGAAAACAAGAACTGTAAGTCATCAGGACCTAACCAGATTTAAAGAACACCACACACATTGTACCCAGCTCAAAGGGTTATTTGCAAGCCAGAATTTCTACACCGGGCGAGAGAGATGAACACATGCTGAGGACACCAAGTACTGTACATTTGTACATCAAACACATGAACTGACTAGGTGGCCAACTAGCAATACAAAACTGGTTGGGTGGTATTTAATATGTCAAGACAGGAATAGTTAAGGCTATTTGCTTTCTAGACCATGTATAGTCAGGCCCTGACTGTGTAGCCCTCTGACCAGCAATATATGGTACTTAACTGCTACACTACTCGCAACGCTTCCTGAAAAAAGGAAACCAACCAACAATTTTTGTATCAAGTCAGGTTTGTGCCTTAGGGGTCAGGTGGTTTTGGCCAATGGAGAGAGCAAGCTTCAGAAGGAAAAGCCAATAATGTTTTTTTGAAGAATAGTCACATATATCAAAAGAAGTGTTTTACTGCAGTTTAGATAAGTGAATAAAAATTAATGTGAAAGAACTTGTAGAACTGTCCACTGAAATACTGACCTAAATTTTTCACTGAAACAACTTCTATGTTTCTCAAAAAGTTTGACTACTTTGCTTTGTCTTTTAATACTGTCGATCAAAGTTTCATGCAGGAGCTTAAATACCAGGCTACAGGAAAAAAAAAAAAAATCTCCTGCCTGTTCCCAAATGAACCAAAAACTGAAAGAAACAAAATCCCTAAGAGAAACCTTACTCACAAGAGACTCCCTATCAATATTTTAGCCTCGGCCTGAGCAAAATTCCCATTTGCAGTGAATCTGAAGTAATTCTAGAAGCTAGGCTTTGACTACAAGGCCAAGTCCTAAAGTGCCTGCAATCTTTAAATTGACACTGAAATCAATGGAACTATGCTTACTTGCACCACTGGAAGATATTTTCTCTCACTCCTTCAGGAAAATACACATTCACTGAAAATACACATTTCATCTACATCTGGAGCACTTCAACACACTGTTTGCTTTGATGGTAACCTGTTCTGTATTGCATCTACTATTAGGCATTCAAAATGCATATTGTTCATGGAACACCATATTAAAGAGGATGAGAATCAGCTGGCATTTGCAGTAACAGCCATATTCATTTCAACAAGCTTCTCTTAAAAATCTGTTTTACCTCCCTCCCCTGGGGAACTCAATAGCTACATGTACAGAGAATACCGAATACCCCTGAACATAGCTGTGAAATTCTAACCCCAACTCATAATAAAAAAGGTGCAGAAAAACCATCTGTGGAGCTACATGACAAAGTCTTCTTAATATCACAAACACTCTGGTTCAGGCCATTTGGAAGATACATTAACTAGATAAGCATTAACAGAAGGGCCTATCAGAGAAATTTCACCAAAATTACCACCTTTTATTAAACCCAAGGGAGATTTTAAAATCACCCCATTATTCTGATGGCTTTAGAGAGCCTGTTTTCTCTGGCTAAAACATGCTTCAATGTAACATGCAAGAGACCTAGCTTAACCCTAGCATTAAAACATGTGGAGAACCGCCTTAATGGCAGAGCCAGACTGCAAGAAATATTTTAATCTTGGCAGACTTCACCAATTCAGGAGCAGTGTCTTTCGATCATTGTCAGCCTAAATGCCAGCTGCCTGGCTACCATTTGAGGACTCAGCTCTATGGTAGACATACTTTAGGCTTGCTCATGCTGGCACTTGTTTAAAAGCTAGAGCTCCTCCATGGGATTTCAGAATTCTGAAGTCTGAAACAGCTGGACTGTGCAAGGTAAAAACTGCTAGGAGACATGCACAATAATCTACAAGCGGAAAAAGAGAAAACAAAGCCCTCCAGAAAGGTATGTTCCCACTTTATATGAGAGAGAAGGTTCACTGCCTCAGTGCCAAAAAATTAGGTGAAAAAAAAAGAACAGTGACAAAAGAATTTGAGATGTCATTGATATTTATAAAATTGAGGAAAACACCATGGATTCAACTGTAGTAAAAAATTATTCCAGCCTAGTTTTAAACAGAAATTCTGCTGAAATCACAAAAGCACATTTGGCATTTGTTCAGTGTGCTTACACTCAATGGGATTATTTACATGTTTAGAGATGAGTAAATGCTTAAACACTGTACTGATTTTGCAACTAGAGTAGAAAGGTAGTTATTTGATTTTAAGTGATTGCATACATACAGAAAAGAAAATTTGCAGATATGTGTAAGGTAATATATATAAAAGTATAAAAACCAGACCTCTTATATGTGAAGGCTTGGCAAGAATACTGCATAATTTTGTTTAAAGAAAAATAAAAATGCTTAATATTAAAAAAAGCTAAGAACAACTACATTAATAGCAGAGGAATGCATGACCTTATATAGCTTAAATTTTGTGCCTAAACTATATCTATTAAAATCTATCTCTTGCTTCTAAGTCATGCTGCATTCTTTGAGCCACCCATTCATCCAACTGATCACAATAAATTAGATATAAAGTGGACTGAAACTATAATAAATAGAGTTTTGAAATAGCGTTACATATGATAGAAAAGTATTAACACAATGATGTGTTAAAGTTAATTGGCTGTCCACGCTGCACTAACACAATGTCATGCACAAAGGCTGAAACCTGAGTCCTTATCTACTTGAGTAATTTTGCTCACTGAAGTAACTGAGACAAACCGTCAGAGATGTGAAGATATCAAGAATTTGTTGGGTCACATGCCTTAAAGTTGCAGTGAGGAATATCCTAAACATGAGGAATCCCGCAAGCCAGTTATCTAAAGACCTAACATTTCCAGCCAGGCTCTCTCTGGAGGCACAATCAGTTTATACTGCAAAGGCTCTGGAAGATTATATTCTCTGCTTTGGCAATGTCCATTCTAAATATCATTCTCAAGCAAGCATTATGATGTTTAACTACAGAACAGGTATGAGGGCAGTCTAGAGTACATTACAGGGGTAAAAGAGAAGAAAGGTAGGTACAAAATTTATAGCATATGTTTTGTCCACCCATACAGACACACACGATGCACCCTGGGCAAGCATAGTTCAGGATCAGCATAAAGTCCAAGCCAATTCTGTATTTTTACAAAGGCAGCATGGTAATAGGTTGAGGATAGAAAAGGGCTTTCTAGGAAAGGGCTGAATAACATTGGCTCCAATCAAAGGCAAGACAGGCAGGTGTACTCTACAAGCCACACACAATGTGTAAAATATATCATCTGAATAATGATTGTTCAGATGAATTGTTCTCAGTGAAACCTCCTAGAGCTCTGCTATCTCTGGCTATGTAAACATAAAGACAACAGTAGGTTTACTTTTCAAGTGGAATGGTTTTGACATCATTGTTAAAAATGGGTTCACATACTAAATCAGTTTGAGCCATAAATGCATTTTTGCACTAACATCATGGACAGATTGCAGTTACAAATAGAAAAATGTAAGTTTTTAAAAGGTGAAACAATTAGTAAGCCATTCCTTCTCTTTACTGTTGAGCATGATCTGGTCCACACTACGATAGTTAGGATGAAGAACTTGAAATGCATCTACACCTGAGACCATGGTGAATCACAAACATATCTCTCATGAGCTAACTTGGGCACTGGAAGCAATCTACCTACAGCAGCACACAGCTCAACACAGGCTAATTTACACTGCTGAGGAGTAGTATAATATTAGAGTGAGTCCACAAAATCCATCCCACAGGCCTGCGTGGGAATGCTAAACCTAGACATTTGCAGATTTGCCAATCAACCTTCATTGGAGTTCAGATCAGAATCTGACCTCTGTGGTCAGAACCTGCAGGGAGAAAGACAGTTCTATATGTATCATATAGATGTCCTTTAATCTGCTTCACTTTTATGCTTCTCCTACTTTATGTCATTTTGAGGATGAGGACAGGAGAAAAAGTAAATGAAGTTATTGAGAGTATAAAAGCCAGATCTCCAGTGCATATCAATCCACATCTCTCCATTTACTTTCATGGAATAATAAATATCAAACTAAGAACAGACAGTGACAAAACCATTAATACAGTGCTCTAAGAACACTTAGAACAAAAAAGTCTTGTGGTGGTACACGCATTTTGGTTTTGAAAGCATGCAGTAGGCCTCCCTAAAAGTGGCACATTTGAGAAAAGTAGCTAATTTTGAACCACATTAAAGATAAATCCAAACTGCTAAAATTTACATATAAATTCCCTTCAAATGTGAAGTTACTTTAGCCAGGTGACAGCCAGTTCAGCATAGACTTCTACAAGCTGGTAGCTAGCTAGATAGCTAGCTTAATAGCTGGGTATTTATTCCTCATTCATGACTGTTTGCTGAAGGAAAAAGAGAACTAACACCTAGACAAGCACAATATTGCATGTGAGCTTCAGTTCATTATTTTCCTCAAATTCCACCCAGCAGAGCTAAAGCTGGTTGCAGAACTGCATTCCAGAGAGGCAGGAGGACCATTCCTCCCAACCCTTATTCTTCTCCATCGTCTACTTAGATCTTATATTTTGGTGTTATGGGCAATGTCTACTCTATTTCATTCTCCACCAGGAGTGCTGAGAAGGCAGAAGAAGGGTGGAAACTTCGCATTGCGACTGCAACACACTTTCTCTAATTACATTTTTATAGAAATGAGAAACTAGTTATCCTGACATTGTAGAGATTACAAACATTGTGTTGTATATTGTGCCATCAGCTTTTTAGCAGATGGCTCAGTTTATTCAGCAGATGTCCTGGTAGCATGATCTATTCCAGTGTTTGACTACAAATAAACTGAATAGGTTGACCAGCCCTTAAAGAATTCATAAAAATTTCTTACAGTCCGAACAGTTCTCAACAGGAGTATGTATATATTACTGCTTTTCATATGTATATATTACTGCCTCCATTCATGATCTCATACCCTTTTAGACTTAGGTATTAGCTTCCCCCTCCTGGAACAAAGTGCCATCATCTCTGCAAATCTCAGCTCTAAAATGTAGGAGTGAAAATTATGCTATGAATTTTTTATGATCAGATCATATTTGGTGTAAAGTGCAAATGTCTGAGTTATGTAGTGTGCAGCGTGTCTGGTTAAGACTAAAGTCTTCTGGAATATGTTTGCTGGCTATACTCAGGTCTGATAAAAATATTTGTGATGTGAGCTAGAAACTATTTTAGCTTCTTTTAGAAATCTATTGTACTAATTCCCTGCTCAACAGTAGATAACGTAGAGAGGAAAGGAACACGTCAAGTCTATATACTTATATATTACTTCCTCCTTTGGTGAGAAAATGCGGTTCGCTCTGTAAGACTGCTAACAGATGGCTGTTTTCATGACTGAGCTAAGTAAGAGCTAAAAAAGATACACAGAGCTAGACCCAGGAGCTAAATGTGTAAGCACAAGGAGAAGCAGAACTTCAGAACAGGTCCATGGAGTTCTATTGAACTACACGAACTACAAGAACTACACACATTTTATACCATGTAAAGATCTGGCCACTAATCTGAAAATTTCTCCTAGTGCTAGAAAAATCATCACAAGGAGGAACTATTTAGTTAGGATAACTCCTTGTTGTATTTTTTTTCTGGTAACATCTTATTTAATTCACAGTCAGAGATGAAAAGCCCTGGAAACTCCACTGTTGACAGTTTATTCCAATCCCAATTATTCTCTCTTAGTGATCTACCAATTTTTTTTTACCTTTGACTTACTTTGTAAGAAAATCATCCACTAAAACCTGTGTTTTTCTTCTTATATTTGGGCTGACTGGACACTTTGCTCGTGACTTGTTCTCCAAATCCTCGTGTATTTTTTCTCCTCTAGTGTATTTTCTTGATATCTTTAGTGATCTTTTTAAACTTGGAAGGAAGTGCAGATCATATTCCAGACTGAGAGTGCCTGTTCATCTTTCTAACCATATATATGTACATCAGCCCTGCTAATAGCACTGATGAACCAAAGGACAAGGCTTAAGTTATCCATTTTCACTTGGAAGTCATATTCTGATAATTTTAAAAAGACAGTTAATCATCCTGAGTCAGAAGTATGCTCATTTATAAAAATCTCTAACTCATATGTAAATAAAATATGTAACTTGTGTACAAGTTTTCATGAAGTTTCATTTTGTGGCATACAACCCAATTGCTCTCATCTTTTTCAGGTCACTTGGAATATATTTGTCCTCTGCTGTAACTCAGATTTCAAAAATGTGATTACAATAACGTGAACTAGAAGCAAACTATAAAGATTCTAGTGTGGTGGCCTCCAGTCTATATCATTACTTGTCCCTATTCCCAAAGCAACTGATGAAAATAAGATGATGCTTGCACTTTTCCAGAGTTCAGGAAAAAAAGAAGGTTAGGAATTTCTTCTAAAGCAGAGAGAGACAACAGTAACTTAAATAATAATAATAATAATAATAATAAATATTCTCAGGTATTTTCTCTTTTTCAAATAGTCCAAAGTTAGGGAAGCCATTGTACCTTGATTTTTTTAAGCACGTATTTGATTTTTGCCAACTTGATTTCATTGTTGTTTTTCACAGTTTGACTAGGCTGAAAAATTTCAGGTCAACCTCTGATTTAACAATTACGGCTTGTGAATGACTTCACTCTAGAGCATTTGTAACTCATGCCACTGAATACAGTCAAACAGTTTAGATGTAGATGTCTTAGTAATCTGGCTTTTGCTGCCACAACTATTTTTCCAGCTACTGTTTTAGCTGTCTTTACCTGTGATAATCAAGTGAGGAAACACATTCATGTACAATAGAGTGAGACAGTCCTTTAAAATGCCCTTGTGGCTCTCATTTTCCTATAAAGACTATAAGCTTTAAGGCTAATCCTGTTCCCATTGTGTACAAGCTTTCATTCTTACACTGCTGCTTTTAATAACACTATGAGCTAGCAACCACACTTTTGAAAAAAAACTGACTTTCAGTACACTTGTGTTCTTTATCTGTATTTGCTAAATACTGCATGAAATGTGAAGTTCTGCTATCGGTGCCCTTTTTATGATGTATCTGGGGAACAATTCACATGTTTAAAATTAAGCACATTCTTAAGTATGTCAATGAACTGATGCTTATATCTGTGAAAGGCTTTGCTTGCAGAGGAATCAGAGCTTGGGGACTAGAAAATGAGAATCACTACAATGTAGAAACCATTAATTTCAATACAATATTATATGTTATTGCAGTTTGCAGATCACTCTCATCCCCAGAGAAACTTGAAAATAAAATTGAGCTAATAGATATAATGGCCACACCTGCAGATGTGTTACAGGTTTACAAGTATCCCATGCAAAGCCTATAAATTTCCCTCATGAAAATTAATACCAGCTATAATGCAGTACATGTGCAAAAATCTCTAGGGGCTGAATAGCACCCAAAAGGACAAATGGTTTACTTCAACCAAGCATTAAAAAAACCCCATAATCTAAATGGGCAAAGACCAACATGTTCTTTGCACACAGAGA
Organism: Apteryx mantelli; assembly: GCF_036417845.1. Lineage (NCBI taxonomy): Eukaryota > Metazoa > Chordata > Aves > Apterygiformes > Apterygidae > Apteryx > Apteryx mantelli. The sequence goes on from NC_089984.1 coordinate 17,406,770, forward strand.
CTGTTATAATTGACAAACAGAATAAAACTAACTTCATTAACACTTTATCACAGTTATACTGTTCTTTTATTTTAAATCTGTTTTGCTTTGCAGCATGACCATCCATGCTGATTTATGATAGACCTGCTAAACTGCATGACGTCTCTTAATGCATCAACCCTATTACACTGTTCAGTCGACCATAACTCCAGCTACACATACCCAAAAGATATTGTCCATTCCTATTCTCTTTTCCATCCCTTTGAAATAATAATTTTTAAAAACAGCTTCAGATCATTATTTTTGGTTTAATCAAGTTCTAAATCCTTTCTGTTTCCCTGTCTCACCCCTCTTCCTTTGGCAACAGCAGCTGGAGGTGTTAGGACAGCATATAAATCACATGAGCCAAATGGCTCCAATTGCACTTGCACTTGGCCAGCCATCAAAGCCAGGAACAGTTGAGACTGCTTTGGATGCTCCATACAAAACACAAGCCTTTTACTATGGTCTTATTTTTTTCAGTTCTTTCTTTTCATGGATCACAGATACCTTAGACCATGAGAAGGCTCAGATTTCAGGCAGAAGAATCTCCATAATTCACTAAAGACAAGGCACACAACTATATGGAGTAATTGCTTTTTTCTTTTTCTTTCTTTTTTTTTTTTTGATAATCTTCTCAACACAGATACATCAATGATACACATTTATGTTTTCAATATACTTCAAGCAAAGTCATATTAGGCTTGGAGTTGCAAATTTGTGTTTTGTTTTCATCAGCTTTCAACCAGATCTGCTTAAGAAAGCAGGAGTGAGCTTTGAACAAGGTCCTTTTAAAATATCTATGTAAATATACATACATATATTTACATTGCACTGGTATTACACTAGTACTGGATAATGAAAGCTTTAGAAAGATGATGGTGATAATGCTACAGAGAGGATTGTGTCATATTCCATTAAAAAGTCTTGTGTTTAGCTCATCCTACAACCTTGGTTAACAAAAGGAGTCTGACCTGAAAACTGCAAGGTATCCTCCCAAGATCAAGAACTTCTCTGCATTGTTTTTAGCTAATTTTTCATGAAGTGTTCAAGGTCATCAATTCTGGATTTTTTGCTTGTTGTTTCAATGAAGAGATCTCAGTAACTATAACTCAGAACTACTGCTTTAGTCTCTGTTTGCAGTCATATTCCCTAGAAAACTTGTGCAGAGTATCCGTCCTTGAAGTAAACTAATGGTAAGTAGGCGACTTATCACATCTCACTACAGTAGCAGCACAGATGCCTGCTTAGGAGCGGCTCTGTCCACTGGTATTTGATTTTAGCTTAGAGATAACACAAAGGTCCGTTCTTACTTTGTAATTATCCCAGGAATCAGGAGTGCTCCCTTGTTTCAGAGAGGGGTGCGAGCTTACCAATGTCAACATCTGCCCAGCAGAGGTGAACCGCAGTAGAATTCTGCAGTAGTATTCAGCAGTAGCATTCTGCTCACGGACTCTTTTCGCACACCACAAGAAACCCACCCAAGTATGCAGAAGTATATTAATCTTGGCCACCACCTCATTTGTGTGAAAGCAGAGGAAGGGAAGGAGCAATTAGGAAACAATTCTTAGCTACCAGGCATCATTTACTGCTGTAACAGTCCTTCCTTGGTGCTCCAAATCTCATCCTGTTCCACTAGGACATGACCGCTAAACTCCTAGCTTTAAGGAAATTGCTGTGCATTTGCTGTGTTCAGGACCACACTAATACAGGTAGATTGCTTCTGCACTCACACTTGTATATTTGCAAGATACTGTACTACTACTTCATATGGCTATAGGGTTCTGCACAGCATTACATTGCACCATGAACACATACCAAAGCAATTTTATTGGCAAGAAAACTAGGTGCCTATGGATTAACAGGTACTTAAGCAATGAGGTATAGTTTATACACAAATCACTCCAGCTCTTAGGCTCCTTAACTGCAGCTCAGGCAGAACAGAGGCATGTGAGTCCATTTTTGGATCTGGACTTGTGTGTCTTATGCTTCAACTTCATCTGAAGTGCATGGTAAAACACCAATTAGTGCCATAAAAAGGATAGGAGAAAACTATTTTACACTGGTGAAATATTACTACAGTGAGCTGGAAATGGAGGCAAGCGTCCAAAAAAGAAAAAGAAATCATGTTGAGAGAAGCACAGGGTTGGGGAAAGAATGAAGTTCCAACTATTTGCTGTGTGAAGCTGTAGCAAAGCAAAATGACAGTTTGCCAAAGTAGCTTAAAGCAGCTCGAAAGAAGCAAAAGTCTGTCAGCAAGAGTTCTCTGCTGCAACTCTTATCCTCAAGTTTAGAGCTTCCAGGTTATAACCAAAAGGAGCAACACAGGTTGTTACAACACAAACAGAGAAGTTTTTAACTCAAGCTACTAACAACCTTGCTTTTCAGTTACAAGGTGTTTCATTCTGCTGCACAAGAGACTTGCTTTTAACTACCAGAGAGCTACTTTTATAGAGTGCACTAGTTTAACTTCTGACCAGGCTTTCAGGCATGAGCTGCTGTCTCTCTACTCCAGCCTTCACCTGCCAGTGCTGGGCTTTAAATTAACTCCTGAACTGCCAGTACACTGAAAGCATCTTTGAGAGTGCAAATTTTCTATTTGAAATAGTATCAATTTATCATTCCAAGGAGAGAAAGATGGCAGGTATGGGAAATACCTACCATAGGTAACCTTCCTGTACAGCTTTTAAGTCTGAGACCAGAGCATTGCTAGTCTTTTTACTTGTCATGGTGCAGACGGGCATACCACATGTAGCCTTGTCCAGAGAATACACACAGGACGCCACTGTTGTTAATGCCCAAGCTGAGGAAGAACCAGTAGATAAATACAGCGAAAGAGAAACAAAGCTAAGGACCTTCACATCCACATTTCTTCTTTTTTTTTTTCTCTCGGAAATTCAGTTGCTATTTGAATCCCTTTCTTTTCTGCCTGATCTCTCAATCAAGCTATGAACTTCAACTTTCCAGTCATTCCTATTTCACCAACGTCATTCAACAGACAACTCTGTGTTCTGGCTTTCCCTAGGATTTCAGAGGGACCATGTGGGCCCTCCTCCTCAAGATCTTAAAAGTATCTAAAAAGACAGATAGGAACCTAGTGAGATTTACCAGCAGCCTGATTGCCACTGATTTTGGTGGGAGCTGGACTGCTAGATGGTTCTGAAAACCCCAGTCCGAGCCTATTTCCAGGTGTAGGTACCTGAATTTCTTTAAAATAGGATTGTATAAGAATGCACAATAAGGTCATTTAAGGAGATCATATAAGCTTTAAGTGGCATATCACTATAAAAACAACAAAAGCAGTTGTTATATGATAACAGCTTTTGGACATGAACTACAATGGCTGAGATGCTTTTTAACTGGTCACTTAGATAAAATAAAGGTGAATAAAACAATGATAAAAAGCATCACAAAGCTCTCCTCTAACTACAAATCTATAACCAGACTTTAAAAAGGGCAAAACAATGAACCTTTTCTTTAATCTCAAAATGAATCTTTGTACACTATTTTGTGTATATATAATTGTACACTATTTTTCAAAGCAGTTGGTAAAAAACGAAATTGTTTGGGCAGAACTTTAAGCATTAAATCACAAATTAAGTTGCACTGAGAAAATATCTGCTACTGAGATTACAATCTATGTTCAGGAAAAAAACCCAACTCTGGTTATCCAATAGCTCTGAGAGCCAGATGTGAGCCTTCTGTCAAGCTAGGTGAACTTTGGGCAGAACAGTGGGTTCTTCACCCCCCGTTCCTCTCTCCAGGAACCCACAATCAGCCTTTCCACCTTGACTGAGGACTCTACTATTGTTCAGCAAGCCCCTTCTCCCCCTCCCCTCCTCCTCCTCCACCCAGCCCCACTGCCCCTACTTTCTCTTCTCATGCTCTGGGCTGCTGGATAAACAAGGAGGGGGAGGACTAGCCCACAGCTGGCTCTCCTGCAGAGCAGAAGTGAAATGGGGTTAACCCTTTGGCTGCAAGGGAGAAGGGAGGCAAGAGTGAGGGACAGGGATAACTGTCTACCTAGCAGGAAGTGCTACCACCCATAGCTCAGCTCCTCCTCAAGGAGGAAAGGGAGCAGGAGATCTGCCCTCTGAGCTGAGTACTGGCTGAACCCTATGCGCTTGTCACACACAAGGTAGGCAGTCTGCTGCTGCAGGCAAGGGACTACTTTGCCTATTCCTAAAAGTATCCCTGAGAGAGAGAGAGACACTTGAGGAAAATGGTACGGGAATAAGATGATAGCAGAAAATAACCCCCAAAATAGCAGAAATAAAATACAGTATTTTTACAGTTAATTAGTACATGATCAACAACAACAATCCACACTAGTAAGTCATTATCAGACATTTCTATGTATGCAATTATATTCTCATCTCCTTCGTATCTACTTAGGGAAGTCCTTTGAGATAGGGAGAATTATAACTGCTACTAAGATACAGAGAAGATAAGTGACTTACCAAAGGCCACATAGGACGTATGCAGCTACGCCAGAAGTCGCATTACAGTATCTCATACCTCCATGAAGTGATCTATCTGCTCTAGGCCTTCCAGCCTATTGCTGTTATGATGGCCACAGTTGACTTCATATCAGGATCTGAATGAAACAAAAAAGCTATGTAAAACTTACCAACAAAATTGATCTATTCATTCTCTGGGTACAAAGCTTATCAATAAATCTTTCATTTGTTAACCTTTGCTGAGCTGTGCTCTGCCTCCTACCAAAGGCAGGAACTCAGATCCAACAGCCACATTTATGCCAACTGAATTTATTTTAGTCAGACTTGCAAAGAACATGTAATGAAGAGTCATTTAATTATAAAGGTGTACCCACTTTTTGATACCAATGATGCTACAAATTCAAATGAGATGAAATGCACTAACAAAAATATCCTAGCATTTTGATTTTTTTGAACTGTTGAGGAACGCCCTCTGGATTTTCCTGCAAGGACATCTGTAAAGTGCAATTAATAAAATACATAATTATGTTTTTAATCTCTGTTTAATTAATATTTTTCCTATTTTTCTTCCAAAGGATTTATAATTCAGCTGTTACCTCATGGCTTTAGACTCAGGTTTGACACTTTAATATTGCAGTTTCAAACTTTCAGGTCAATAAAAAATAATTAGTCCCAGTTTGGAAAGATAATTCAGAAAAATGACTTCTTTTATGTCCCTGACTTATTTAAGCAACTCTTAGTAAAGGTTTCACCTAACCCAGTGATACTCGAATTCAGTTCATTTCCTTCATTTCTGTACCAGGAGCTGCTTTCAGCTGCTTTCATTGTCCTTATCACTATGCTTATATACATTTAGTCGTACAGGGTGTATATAAAAAATATTATATGCTAAAGTCATAATGGCATGAAGTTTAAATTCTCTTCCCAATCAACAAGAAAAATCTCAGATTTTGACAATGTACTAAATTTGAGGGAGAAAAGAAAAAAAGGTAAGAAAAATGCCCTTTGTGATCTATTCTGCTACAGCTAATGAGCCCTGCATCACTGGTCACGTCCTCCTGTGTTGCCAGCACAGCACCGCACGCTGAAACAATCTTTATTTAAAGTCAATCTCTTTTTATTCTGCAGAGGGTTGGGAGTTTTGTTTGGTTGTTTTTTTAAACCAGCACCCTTGTAGCCATCTGGTTTGCAGTTTATTCTCAAAAGCTGTTGTACTGGTGCAAACGAAAAGGCAATGAGCAGCAGCACAGAAATGAATGTCTGGGGGCAGGGAGAGGTGCGAATGTCTAGTCTGTGTTCCTCGCCAAAGCCAGTGTAATAAAACTACACCTGTACTGACATGATATGAATGTGTCGTTTACAGTCAGGCAAAATGCTGAGCCTCTAGCTATTTGAGTAAAATTTTGGGTAAAAGGGTTTTTTATGGTCAGGCTAAGCATCTACTAAAGTATGTAAGAATTAAAAGAGGAATTAAAGAGAATTTAAAAAGGAACTTTTCCTGTCATAAAATACTGTATTCACCACTAATCAGCTTGATTTAAAACACTAAGCTTAAAGAATCTAAACGATTACTACACGAGTTTATCAGAGATGTTAAAAATTACAGCTCTTCATGGGACTTAGAAAACTGGAGAATGTTTCAGAAATGCTAAATCTATAACAGCTTTACTTTTACAATAAACATTAAAGAGTTAATTTTTTTAAATATTTCAACAACAAAAAACCTGGCAAGACTACTGTGGTTAAAAGCAGTTCTGGAACAAACCTCTAAATTTTCTTTGGGATTTCTTTGAGCTATTCAATGTGCGTGATGTTTATATAATACACAAATACGGTTACAGATGAGTTGTAAGGATTGCTAGATTGCTATAAAAGAAAGCAAAATAAATTACCTTTATACTGTAGGCACCTGATTTGCAGCCAGATTTGGATAACGTTACTGTGTAAAAGTTTTAATCCGCTTTCCTACTAAGAAACCTGAAATCAAGTTCAAGGCAAATAAACACTCAAAAACATATATAAGTAGAAATGAAATTTCTCATCAAACAACTAAGAACAGATGCAGCAACAACTGCAGAAAATTAAATAAAAATTGCCATCATTTTAGCCAGACTAAATTGTGATTTTGATTTTACAAACATATATACAATTACATTTTCACATTAATTACCTTGTTCTGGTACAAATGTAGAATAAAGCATCAAATACCACAAATTTAAAAACTTCTGTAACTGAGCTCCAGAAGGAGCTTTTAGTGGTTTAGCTGTATCTTGGTACAACTATCCAAAGTGCAGTCTTGTCAAACTGCATAAATCCAGTGTGTTCCCCGCTTCCTATGAAGTCTTTTAATGGCTCCGTTTGGACGAAGCCTCCATTTTAGGCCCCCCCCCCCCCCACACACACACACTCACTAAAGTTAAGGTGCTACAACCCATTAGGCCTGGTCTCAAAAGCAAGGCCCTTGTCGTTGCTGCTGTTGTGCTTGTATACATCTCCCTCTCGTTTGGCTGGTGTGGTACGTGACTACATGTGCTATGACATTTCCCTCAGTTTATACTTCACAAACTTCCATCTGTCAGGATCCAAAGGTTTCAAAAATAGACTTACCTCTAACCAGGCTTGCTTCTGGCTTAGCCTATCTGCTAATCAGTTTCTAAGAAAATCTATTTTTTGTTAAAGAATAATTTTAACTTCCTTAAATGTTACTTTTATACCTCTCATTTAACAGTATTTTGAAAAGATCTCTTTATACTGATGTGTTTAAACACCAGTAACTTTGTCAACAATTTCTGCACGAAGTCTCTGTGAAACCCACCTCCGCCGACACAAGGGGTAACAGGGCGCCGTCGTTTGGCTCTCTCTAACAGCCGCTCTCGGGGCCATTTCAGTTCAGGCCAATTCCTGTCATGCGCAAATATTTTCACTGTTTTTCCATAAAAACAAATGATTTACAAAACCCTTGTTTTCAAAAAGACAGCTTATGTAATATTGCCAATTTTTGGATCAAAACGTAATCAATACTGTCTTTTTTTTTCTTTTTTATGTTATAGTTTAAACAGACTTGCCTCGCCGCAGCGTAGATCTGGGGTGGCACAAGGAGCACGGGTGGCCGCCGGAGGGGAGCGAGGCAGCCGGGGGCCGCCCGCGCCCCCGGCCCACCCCAGCTGCCAGGTGCTGTGCCACCTTTCCCGCTTTCCGACTTCCTTTCAGCCACTGATTTTCTCTATGAGGAAGCATTTACAGTTTATTAATGGCACCTTCAATTTGTCATTTTCTAGTGAGGTTTTCTTTTTCTTTATCTGGCTGCTAGTATCTCCAGCATTGAAGTATTTGACATTTCTTTACTCGGGCTCCCTTGGAACTTGACAGCATCATCTTTGCTATATATTTCTTGCTTGTAATGGGAATCAGCTCAGTACTGTTGCCCCATCAGTAATTATACAATCATATATATTAGCCAGGAAAGTACGTATTCCCTTCATACATTGTCATATCACAGATTAAAATTACAGATCAATTCCCAGAAATGTACAGCATTTCCCAGAGTGAATGAAGCCTACTCCTCACATTTTCAAATCAATTTTTATGACTGATATGCATACAGAAAAACAGTCTTTTAGACAGAGGATGCAAAGTTTGTCTCAGAGCAGGACTTTCCAAACTCTGGTCTGCCCTGGTCCCTCCCTGCTTCTGGAACCACGTCGCCATCCTGAAAAGTCACTTCAGATACCAGGAGAAGTGCTCTCCGAGCATTTAAGCTAACGACACCTGATGTGCTGCACACAAGTGCGTCATGTCGATGGACTCCAGCATTGCAGAGGAATAAGCTCAAGCTATCACGGGGGCATTTTACAAGATCACTCTCCTCGGGAGGTTTTGTGAGCCCACGCAGCAGCCTTTCCATTTGGAGCACTTCTGGGGTCCTCCTTTCCCTGGCTACCTCCTTTCAGGGTTTACGGGACAGTAGTTAACTTGGAGAGCCTCACTTTTCTTTCAGATTTGGTTTGGAATCAGACAAGGAGTTTAAAAATCGTTGGGGGATCACAAGCACCCAGACACAAGCAATATGGATAGCTAAGTCCTTTTCCTATGGAAAACCAAAGTAAAATCTATTTAATGCTGGCTTATTGATCGATCAAGTCAGGATCTCTTGATATATGCCTGTCTAACTGTGCATTGCTAGTCAAAGTTTGGCATCAGTTTCTTGCTGGTCTAGCTCCATTGCTTTCCCTGAAGCAGCTGCAGACTGTGGTGTGAGAGGAAGAAGGTCACGCTATGGCAAAAGAATTCACCTGGATCAGAACAACGTGCAATTAAAGGTTGTGTATTTTAATTTAGGTGCATTTTAATATGCATCTATATAACTAATACTCTTTAAAGGGATTTGACTTATTACCTATCTCCAGAAAAGACTAACAGTGAAAACAAAAGGTGGAGATGCTATAACCAAGACCATTCAGGCTCAGCCCCAAATGAGGAAATACAGAAATCCTGAATGCCAGACAAAAGGAGTCAAGCCAACATGTTCACATGCCAGTCAGCCAAGTAGTTACGCATCTTCTGCCTAAGGTGATGAATCTATAACCTCCAAATGTAGCATAGTGTAACCATATTGTATTTCAACACAACAAAATATTTGACCTTCAGCTGAACCCTGTTCGGGAGCTTTCTATTGAGAAAGGAAACTACATTTGCATCGATTCTCCTAGCAGCTATTCTCTTCAGAGCAATATGTTGTGCGTTCCTGACGGCAGGCCTAGAGAGCTGGCTTTTTTTCTTGCACAGTATTTACATAAACAGTACTAACTGTAAATTTCCAGGACTGCAGATTATTTTTAATGATTGTGCTTTCAGAATGCAAGTTTTTTTAAAGATAGTAAATACAAGTCTATAATTCTGTATCTGATGTTCTATCAGAATATTTTATATTGAAATATGACAGGTTTAAGTGCTTTCCCCTACCTATTCACTCTAATATCAGATAAACACTGTTGACATTTTTTCTATGTAAAAACAGATCAGTCCTTGACTTCTATTTACAGCAGACTGACTGAAATTGAAGTAACTTAAATCACTGATTTTTAACTGTAATTAAATTGACAGCAAAAACTTTAATCTAAATAATCAAAATTAATTTGATTTTTATTTGTACATTTTAGTCATTTGTCTAAAGAAAGGTTGATTCTTTTGGGTGATGAAATTTGGTATTTCCTTCTGCTACATAGAAGCAGGCAAATAAATTATTTATTTTAGCAGTTGTATATGTCTACATTTCCTTGATCTCTAATTTTTAGTTTTATAAAGTTAAAAATAAATGAGAAATTCACTTTTCAATATTAGAAAATGATTTTTTAAAAGTTGATATGTATCAACTGTGCTAGCATGGAAATTGGAATCTGCTTAAAATAAGCATTTTGAAATTGTGTTAAAAATTAAATAGGTCTGGTTCATAAGAAAACTAAGTATTAAGATGTGTTTGCACTGAAAATTAGTTTATAAAATAAAGGAAGTATTTTTCTGCACTAAGTGATCTAAACGTAGAATTTTCGTACTTCCAGGAATTTAGAAATACTAAATCTCATCCTCTGACATCTAGCTCCTATTCACATATTAGAAGAGAGAAAAAAGGCTTACTGGATTTTTTGTTTTCCCAAATGGATTCTTAACTTTCAGTGAAAGTCAATATAAGTAAATATAAACAAGCTGAAAAAACAGAAAATGAAAATATTCACAGATACAGAGAAGGCTAGCATCTCTGTCAACACCTAGTATAATACTTCTGCAAATTGATTCCAAGAAAACTTTGGCTGAATTTCTCTGCTGCTCCAATTACTATTTTAAAAGGCAAATGGTTGTAACAGTTTATAGCAAGTACAGTCATTATATTGATTATGATAGCCTCAAATTCTTTATATATATATATATATACACACATTTTTTAATAACTCAACTAAATATAAATTCAGAAAGTCAATGAAGATGAACGTAGATTTCATTTTTATCCTTCAACAAAAACATATACTCCAACCACTGAATTCTTAAGTCTATAGGGGAAATCCAAAAGAAACGGTTACATGAGCTGTGACAAACTCATTTGTCAGGAATCATATGTATTCTAGGAAATTAAATGCATGAGCCCATTAATTAATATCTTGCATTTACATAGATAGTCTTTCATCTCAAAGAATCCTGAAGCATTTTGCTCATACACCAGAAATATATCTTCACAAAACTTAACCAAAAGAGTTCCATGCATCATCCCAAAGAAAACTTCTGAAAATTAGCCACTTTTTCTGCTTTCTTTTTTCATAAAATAACTGTTAGCTACTTCTCTATCAACTCTGGTAAGCAAAATTCAAAAACTCTTTTCTACTAGTAGCACAGGAAATTAAAAGCATCTCACATATTACTTCAATCCCTGGTATAATTTACAAGTCCCTCTGGGGCCACCTGACATACTCGTCTTTGATCTCCCCTTCCCCTTATAAACCACATAACTCTTACCCACCCCAAATTAAAAACATGCAGCTTTTTCATCTCTACTCTCCACAGTGGTAGCTCATCCACTTGTGCTATGCCTCATGGCTTCATCTTCAGCTTTATACTACTCCCATTTTACATAATGATTTGACAAAATTGTTCAGTGAAAGACCCTTATATCTTTGTGAGTGATTTTGATTCACGTTTGGTGATTCTTATTGAACTTCTGGTTTGAAAAGTTATGATTGATTGGTGGGGATTCTTATACTTAGGTACCTACCCTGTATCTGCTTCTTTAATAATTTAATACAAGTTAGAGATTCATGGAATTTATAATCTATCATGTTCTCCAGTAAACAAGCGGATTCCTCTTGTTACGCAGGAATCCACTACACTGTGCAAATATAGGAACTGTCACACTGCTCTTTCTTTTGTCCTTCCAGTCCAGAAGCTTGTCTCCTGCAGAGGCCAAACACCTCATAATACATCAAACACTTTCAACAATTTTATATAGTGAGTGAAATTTCCTTTCTGATCTCTGCAGCAGCTGAAGTCTCCTTAAGGTAGTCTTAATATTTCTAATGACAGTGTAGCTTTTGATCAGAATATTTTTCAACCATTATTATAATCTAGGTATGAAATTCAGGCTGCACAGCATCTTGCCTTTTTGTAGTCAAGGAATGGGAGGAAAGGCAGCAAGACACATCTCTCTCCTTGCATCACCAGTCAAGCAACATGCACATTTGCAGAACTTATGCATTGCTAGGTGCATACTTTGCTATGCTTATTCATGTATTTCATCTTCTCTATTGCCTGCAAAAAAATACACCTCCAGGGAAAGAAAATGAAGGAGAAAAATCGTCAAGTTTTCTTTGTATTCCCCTGTGAAGTGCTTAATGACATTAGGCCCTTACAAAGTGAAGATTCGAGTTTTCTAAAGAATTCTAGCAGAGCTGTGACAAAATGAACTAAACAACAAAATCACTCATTAAGCTTTCTGCACTTCTGCCTAATATTCAGCATAATCCCACATCTCCACCAAACCCTCTGGGCTCAGGGCTAATGGAATAGTTGCAGATATCTTTTTCGAGTCTAGCAGTGATGAACCAAATGTTATTTTGCTTTTTAGTATTTGACTTTCTATCTCAGGTCAGTGCTCTAACATCAGTCAGACTCAAGAGAGTAACTAGAAGTGACATAATTTGCAAAATATACCCTGCAGCACAATGAAAAATGATGTAGTTAAATAAAAACAAACAGTGTGCTGGGTAATTGGGAGCTGAGCTTATTTTGTTACAAATTGAATGAGTCCACAGATCTAGTTAAGTGCAGCTTCGGAACATAACTAACAAACAGAAAAGCATCATTGCTGCCTATAATGGGCATAAACTTAAGGTAAGCTGGGATCATAAAAAGACTAGGAAAGGAGCCTTAAACCTTCTGCTGTTTCCCATCTTGACCTATCCAGCTGCTGAGCAGACCCCATCATAAAGAGCTCAACCTTAGGGCAGCATTACCAGGCCAGCTTGCTTCTGGCCTTAAAGGACCACGCCAGTAGTCAAGGCTTGTTCATCCATCAGGAAAAATCTGGCCCTCCCTTTTCTTTTGGGTACAACTCTAGGCATGAGAGCCTAGGGAGCGATGCTAAGAGGAGCTGTTCCAGCATTAAATAAATGGGACATGCTCCTATGTTCAGGACATCCTCCATCAGTCTGTTAAATTTACTTGAAAGCTATTTGGAAATAATCAGCTTTATCTGCTTTGAGAATTTAGCCATGGTATTTCTGTCCCAAATATTTAATAAAAAAATAAAGCATTACCTGTTCACATACTATAACTGCTGGTCATAATGTTTCTCTCAAAACACTGTTCGTTTGACAAATAGCATTTTCACTAAATGAATATTGATTATGAGGTAGTAATAATTTTGCTGAAGTTCCCTAAATATTTTAAAGGAATGTTTCACATTTCAGGATTTTCTACTTCTGGAAGAGAATGGAATTTTGTTTCCAAAAAGAGTGTTCTAAGTTACCTAAAACTTGTATCATTTCTATTATTTTTACATTATTTTACGACATACCTATGGTTCATAATTTGCTATGTCACATCTCTGGTATGTTCAATTAAACTCTAATATGACATGCCATATGGTGGATGCTATGTTATGCACTATTAGTGACATATCAAAAATAATGTAAAAATACAAATACAATTCAGATATCTTAAGATATTTTATATAGCCTTTTTAAATTGTTTTTGAAGTAATAGTTCGAACTCCTTCTGAAATAATATTTCATAAGTATTTTTCAGATCTTATTCCAAGTGAAAATGAAAACAGTTTTGAAAACGTTATATAGGAATCTACTACAGATTTCCTGTAGTACAAAAATTCTAAGTTCCAGCTAAACAAACACAGCACATGTCTTCACACTTAGCTACTCGGGCTACATTTTACTAATAAGTATGACTGTGTCTTATGTTTTCCTTATAAAGTAACCATATGAAATTCACACCCATTTTACTATCATTAATGAAGAGGTAAATCTACAGCAACTACTCTGACTTCAAGAAAGTCACTCCAGATGTAGAGCTCTATAAGCCAGTCACATATTTCAACCCAAACCCATTCAGATAATATTTACAATAATGAACTATCAACATTACAGTTTATTTTATTACGCTAACAAACTAGTCTTCATTTATTTCCCTATTTGGTGTGAATTACCAATTTCAAAATTGAAATGGTAACTTACAGAAAAACACAAATGTATACAGAAAGTTGTTAAAACTCCCTATAGTTACATAATGAGACATAATTAAAGTCTTATTGAATTGAAAAGATAGTACGAAACTCCAATATTTGGTGATATGCTATTTAATTCTAGGATAGGACTCATATTACCAAAGAACTTCTCATGAAGCTACAACAACTGTCAAATGAAACTATTAACAAACACGGGCCAGTTCTGTGCCACGGACTGCTGTGATATAAAGACCTACCTGCTGACACAAAGCAGCAGCAATTAGCTAATGATTAAAGGGGAGGTAATGTAATCCTGAGACGCCCATTCTAACATGTCTGACAAGGGATCATTCAGGAACTGGCGTCTTTTATCATGATGTTTTCATTTATGAAGATCATTTCTCTTCAGCGTGCTTTCACTTGGGTCTCAACAACGGCTCTTTCTTCCTTTGGTATGCTCCCACTTTTTAATGATTTCTACTCTGACCTTAGCCTGCTTTTGTGTACCTCTTGCATATGTTACTAGGCTAGCTGCCATCCTTCAGTCTTCCAATTCCTCATAACAAAGGTATCCCAAAATATCTTGTGTTGGGTCCTTCCAGAAACTGTTGTGATAGCTGGGCTCTGATACTAAGATTTTTCTTGTCCATTAGCAAAAACCAGTAAGTTCTCCATGCAAGATACTGGCTGTAATTTCAGCTTTGTCCTAATTATTCCTAATTATTACAGCCAACTGCACTTCATACAGCTTTCTTTATACAGATGTTGGACTCCTCAGACAGGTGCCACACTATTTTTCACACATATGTTACAGAATTAAAAACCTGGTTAGGCAGGTATAATCCATAACCAAAATGTAGCTTTTATTTTCCTCTACTCCAATGCATTATGCTGGCTCTGATCTGTAATAACTCCTTTCAAATCAAGATAACTAGTTCTGATTTAATATGCAAACATCATAAAAATCTACCCTGGATAACAATAATGTCCTAGTCCCATTCAAAATGCTTACCCAGAAAAGAAAATCTGTCAAGTAAGGAATGAGCAAGATGTATAGATTAGAGTATAAAAAGAACACTGTGCTGCAGTTGCTATATGCTTTCCAAAGGAAATCTATTACAGTAATTTCATTGTTATGGTTCAAGGGATTTTCTCTAAAAATTTTACTTGCTACCATAGCTACACTACTAGTTCTGAAAGCACTTAAAAGCTGAATCTTAGCTTCAGGAAGCTAAAATGTAACTTCATTTTACCAACTCTCTTGGAAAATTTGCTAACAGAAATAATAAATTTATCCATCCTTTCCCTTCTAGGTCAAATTCAGACATGGTATTTGAAGGTTGCTGGAGTTGTATCTACCAACTTTGGCAAGAGGATCATGGAAATTTCACCCCACCTAACTCATAGGTAAAATTCCCATTGATACAAAGGCAGATGGAGTATCATGTATAACATTTGGATGCCAAAGAATTTAGTTATTTCCTAATACTGATGGGTCTGAGCACTCACTGTTACCACTCATTTCCATCAGAAGCATGTGTACTCTGTCCCTCTTAAGATCAGAAGAAATATCCTAAAAATGTTTATTATTTTCAGAATTAACAGCATGTTTGACACTGAAAGCATCTGAAACAAAGCGAAAAATCTTTTTCTTTTCCCCCCAAAACAGTCACCACTACTAAAAAAACCATTAATCAATGCCTTCAAATCTATCATTATCTCTCTCTGAGCAATCTATCCTTTCTTTCAGTTTCTGAGTCTTTTACTAAGTGGATCCTTTTCTTAGAAGTTATTTATCTGAACTATTAAAAATGCCAAATATTTGGGATCATACAGCACTGATCCTTTAAACTCTATATGATTCCACTAAGGGAGCAATGCACAGCACACAGATGTTAATGCGTCCCTGCAGGCTTTATTGTTACCTTCTCCTTGGATTTCTTCGAGCTTGCTGTAGTAGCTTGGCAGAGTGGGGTCCCATGGCAGATATCCCTGGGATAAGTGAGTAGCACCGACAGGTGGAATTGAACTATATCTTGTGAGAACAAGTTGGCTGTTACTAGGTTTAGAAAGACACCAGCTTGAAAAAGAAAAAGTGAATTGCTAAGCATAGAACAAGCCTTCACATAGTACAGGAGAAGATGAACAGCAAACAGAAAAGGTACCCACTGAAATCCACTGACCAATATAAACCAGAAAGATTAAATCCTTTGATGAGCAGTTTTATTTTGCTGGCCAAAAAAAGCATGAGAACTTCTTAAACAAACTCATTTTTACCACTTTTTAATGCTTCTTAGAGCGACAGCATTATTTGTCTCAGTGAAGGCATACTTTAGAGAATGGCAATATTTAGAGCTAGATGAGCAGTGGCAAAACCATACAAGAACTGTACAGTGAATCAGAAAATGATTTTTGACTCATTATTTACTTGCCCCGAATGTATTTCTGTTTACAAAACATTTGTGTGTGAACAATATCTGCTTGAAATTGACTGCAAAGGGCATTTGTTCGAGGCTCATACTAGTACTCATTCTTTGAGGAAAGTAAACTTATTTTTGGTGCCAGCAGCTGCCTTCTTTAGAAAACTCCTAAAACTTCCATAAACTTGTCACCTTTCTTCTTTTCAGGAGAAAGAAAGTTTCTAAATTCACCACATTATGTCAAAAGCATAGTAAATTGATCATAGTCTCCTTCTCTTTGTTAGGCATACTTATCCAATCATGGCACAAGAATATTGCCATGGTAACATATAGTGAGAATAACAACAAATAGCAAAGACATGGGGAAAATACCATTTACGAACAGTCCAGAGGCATTTCCTAACTTGGAACATTGCTGAGCAATTCTGAATAACAAATTAGTTAAAATCAGCAAATTTGCAAATAGCAGAAGAGGGAAAAAGAATTTAAGGATCTTTAATACTTAAGGAACATTTAATACTTTAAGGAATACTTGTTCTCAGTCTCTTTCTTTCTTTATGCATTTGTAAACTCCTTTCTCTCATTTTCCCCACTGTGGAGCGCAGAAACTTTCCATATCTGCCACCTGGTATGTAAATCAAGAGTGTTCAGGATGTTGTACAGTTTCCAAAAAACTGGAAATGCTGTTAGTTGTGAAACTATAACATCTAGGTGAGAAAATCATTCTTGCGGAAAGTAACTTAGTAACTCTGATCTTTTTATGAAAAAAACAGATCTGCCAGAGAGTTGATACACTAGCCAGCAGGTCAAATCCTATTGTGCTGTATGCACCTCATACACCAAACATAGCCCTGATAACCAATTTGTGACAAGCAACGATGGCAGCTTGGAAGAAGGTTACCTTCACTATTGCTATTCAAGGAGTGAAACTGTATGTTTAATCCTAATGAAGATCTTCAGAAATCAGACTAGTCTTAGCGGATATAAAAATATCACCACAGCAAAAAAAAACCAAACAAAAACAAAGATCCATTTCATAGCTTTATCATGGACCAATGCCAAACTGAGGATATCTGTACAGAGGTGACACAGACATTAACAGCATCAGGTTAGCAGGAGATAACAAAGCAGTACACTAGGGTGTCCGAGCACGGCTCCAGGACAGCAAAGCATTGTTTCCTTGAGAAATGCAATACTCTGTGCACCTGATATCTCACGGTGCAGACTGTGAAAAGACTGTGGGTCCTGCAAGGGTCAATTTGGCACAGAAGCCTTTACAGGGATATGAAAGGCAATGGTGATCTCTCTGTAAGTCAACAATCTCACTACTATAAGAGCTTAAAAGAGTGGATAAAAGTAAAGTAGGGCCCAAACAAAAGATTTCAATAGGAAAAGGACTGAAACTATTTCTGCTGTAAACACTTTCCTTAATTTTTACAATTCTAATCCCTTCAAAATATAAAAGACTCAGGGAAGAAGAACACATTAAAATTCTTCATAGTAGTCTTGGATCCAAACATCTATGCAGAAGGAACACCTGACACCAAAGTCAACTGTATTACATAGCGATATTCAGAAGTCACTGAGTACTCATAAACAACATCTCTCCGTTGCTTGCTCACTTGCTCCCTCTCCAGAGAATAGTTATTTCTCAGTGGGTGGAATTATTATGTTTGACTTGGCAGTGCTGCAGAAGCATCACATGGCGTATAATGAAGGCCCAGGGTGCTGTTTCTATTATTGGTAGCTGGTTATGTCATCAGAATGCTCTCACATGTCATGAGCAGGTGTCCCCACTGCTGCATTATAAATAAAAACATTTTCAGCCAGGACTTGGATTTAAAATGAAAGTAGCAGCAAGCGACCAACTATTGCATCTCTAAGAGCATGCAGGCAAAGAAAGAAGATAGGTAATCTAAGGTCATACTTAATAAAGGAAAGCAGGTAAAAGATATGTTTTAAAAACAGAAAATCTAGCACTGCAGAGAACAATTTGGAGTTAACGGCATATAATAAGAGCATGTGCATTTAAAGACACTGTTCCGAAATTTGAAGACTCAAAGAAAACAGTCTTTAAAAACAGTTTAATGTATAATTAGGCTAAGCATGTGTATTTGGAGAAAGTCAAAACTAACTCAGAACCTATTCTCAGATTTTAAACCAAAGCCAAGTAAACTTTTCCATAGCTTGGGAAAGTTATGTTTGTGTTTGCATTCCTCTGGGCATTTCTTGATTCAAGTAGCTGAAGCTTTAATACAGAAAGAGGAACAACTTTTCTAAGTTTCTGCTGGGGAATCTGAGTTGTCTATTCATATTAAACTCAAAGGCCATCAAGCTGGTCCAGAAATCATTCTCAGTAGTCTCTAGTCCCATAGCACATTCCAGTAACATAAGCTTGCTCAGTAGTAATGAGAACTGATCAGTAATTTTTCCATTTCAGAGACTGTCAATGTCTCTGAAACAACAGAGAAACAACACAAACACATGTATTTCTTGGGTTCTGGATGGAATTTCTGGACAAATCATGGGAGAAAGACATTGCAGCTGAGTAGTGGGGGGCACTCACTGGGGACATGGGAGACAGTCTTACTTATCTGAGTAAAGGAAAGCCAGGAAATGAACCTGGGTTTCTCAGATCCCTTATCTCTAAGTGTGCACTCTTCAGTGCCTTGGAGTTCTCTTCCTCAAGTTTTACTCTGAAAAACTTCCAAAGGTCTTAATTTCATGCCAGTGGAAAGGGAAGAACATTATAATCATCACTGCTCTTTTGTAGAATTACATTTAAGTTTCTTGACCAAACTCCTAAGAATGTGATTTCTGTCACCTCCCTCCACTGCTCAACCCATCAAACTTCCACCAAGCCCCAGGACACTCCTACACGAATTAAGATCTAGAAGCATAAAATTGTATATCTTTGTACCCCCCCCCAAAGGCCAAACCAAGTTAAAAAATCAGTTTCATTACTGGAAGGTAGTTACAACTTCCATAAACCTCTAAATACGACTAAGTAAAACAGACCACAGTTTGGGATTCTTAGGTTGCTATTCTGCCTTCTTTGGAGCAAGCCAGGATGCACTCTGAGTGCCCACATGCACCTGCAGATAACACAGTGCAAGAGAGGCGGTTATTCTTTCACATCTACAGCTCTGTTTCTACTTGAACAGTAATTCCATGTGAAGCATCCCTGACCAGCAGCCTTCTAACAAAAGGAGAAGGAGGAGAAACCAGTCTTGCATACCAAAGGAGTATCTGCTAGGATGAGAAGGGAGAGGAGGAGGTGCAGTGAGGAAACTAAGAGGAGACTTTAAAGGGAGAACAAAGGATAATTCAAATTCCTTCACTTTAAAATTAAAAGTAATCCAGAGACTGGTTGAATTCCAGATTCTTGAAAACCAAATTCAGTTCCTAAAATACAAGACCAGATGGTTGACTGATGTAAATAAGTGTAACTTCACTGGCTTGAAGGGAACAGTATCAATTTATACCAGCTGAGGTTTTGGCACATCCTCTTTCTGAAGCTCATTCAATGCTCACATGTTCTCAGGTCCATGGTCAGGGATTTATACGATTCATTCCTAACACACTGCAATCACAAGTATATACCATTACCATTTTCTCCTCATCACTTACCACAATAAATTTTCACTTCATTTTTCATGCCAGAAAATTCTACACATCGACATCACCAAACCCAAATTTTGGCAGACTCTGCAGGTTTCCATTGCGTCTTGCCTGGCAGCTTCTTTCTGTGACATAATCCTAACCACAAAAAGTGATGTACAAGGCAATGCAGAGGAGATTTCTGATAATTAACTGCATAAAAGAAATTGATTTGTATTAATTTAAGAAAGGCAATGATATGATCTGCATCAGTCCTATAATCAGACATCTTCTCAATGCATTATTACCAAAGAGATCTTTCATGTCTCTGCTGTAGGTCTAATCTTGGCTGGGAATAACCATTTCCAGCAGAAAGGGAGGATTTCATTCTTACACATTCCCTTAATCTTTGCATTGTGCTCTGATAATGCAAATTAGGCTACTGATTGAGTGAACAATGTCTTTGCAACTGGTAGAAATGCACAAGAAACTAGACAGATATCATTGACTCCTTTCATGTCAGCAATGATTCATTACCAATAACAAGTAGCACATGAATCCTGAAGTAAGACACAGAAAGCATCATGTCCTGCTATGTGATCCAAGCCTTACACACTCAGAGGAGCCTAACATCCTGGTGAAGAATGGCATGGAGGGCAAGTACTCCCAGACTCTCTTCTCCCTGTACCTCCTATCAGCCCACCCAGTCATTCCCTAGGCAGCAAATTACTCTGTGTAATACACTTCCCTGGATCTCATGGGGCATATTTCTCCCCTTTCAGGTTTGAAGACAGAGTGAACACAGGGAGTGGAAAAAGAGTGAAAAAAAAACTATTATGTTTTGCACAACATATGAAGGGCAATGAGGGAGCAGAGCTGCTTTGAGTTCTTGGGGTTTTTCACTCCTTCCTCCCCATCACCTCCAGTAAAAATGTGTTGGTCCCTGAAGAGAAATGAGGAACATGTAGGGAAAAATCAGAGCAGGTTTTCTCCATGAAATGATGGTACTTGCAGCTAACTATTATAACACTGGCTTCAACTCAAGGTGTATTTCACAGTAACCAGAACCCAAGGCTCCCCAAACCCTGGGAATTAGTATTGTAGTGTATGTTTGAAATATTCTGATTGAAGCTCAGCAAAATACTTGCTTCAGTTTTTCCAGCTGTAAATTGAAACATTTGGCAATATCAAAATTTTGCTGGAAACAGCCTGCATATGGATTTTTGAGGAACTGAATTTTTCTTTGGAAAACATTCTAGTTGTAGTACTTTAACATAAGCATACCATAGTCACTTTAAAGATCTAATAAACAAGCTTCCCTCTGGGAGCTTCAGAGATTTACAGGGTTCTCCTATCATCACTTTCTTGCTAACTTGTCACCTGAAAACACATCACAGGGTTTTGGCATGGGAAGCTTCTCTTACACTGCAGTTCAATAACTGTTCCACATCACTAGCAAATTTGTATTTTTCAGAAATTCCTGATTCATTTTTATTCCAGGGTGGATAATAGGGAGGCTAAACGCATTGTGAGAGAGCACAGACGATGAATGTGTATTCCCTTAATACAGGTAGAATTGCTAAAACAGCTAAAATGCATTGCTAAAATAAAGTGAACATATAAAAGAATAAAAACCATCACTAAATGACTGTATTCATCCAGACAAAGGGAAAAGGTATAATAGGAATCTGATTCTGTGCTCTTATTCATTTGCAATGCAATATTCTGAACCGTTTGTAGGGACCTGTGCAGTTTGTTGTTGGTTTTTTAATCCCAACAATGGTAACAAGATCTACTGAACACCTCCGCCCTAACTCACATGTGCACAAGAAGGAATTTATATGAACCTCCACCTCTCATCTGGCTTTTTAATGTTTTATTTCTGTTCTATTTTCATGGACTCATTAAAACCAAATAACAAGTTTTCAAAGAAAAGAGCAAAGGCAAATTCACATTGATCTGGATGCTTTTTGAAAGTGTGAATTCAAAGACTACATACTTTGAGCTTTCAGTACTCCACAATTAACATAATGTAAGCTGCCATTATCCAAGAACAGATTGGGAAACCCCTCTGTTCTGCAGACATAAAATCTATTTGAACTGAATCAATTTCTGCCACAAAAATAACAAAAACTATTAGTAAAAAAAACCTCAACTTACTCCTAATACAGAGAACAAACAGAACGGGCAAATCTACACATATTATTTCTAAATCTTCAATTCCACAACTTTCTCTCAGATTTTATAAGGTCAAGGGGACAAAGTGTGAAGTCCCCTTCTTCCCTTCTCATCTGATCTCAATCGGATCCTCTTTACCAAAACCTCTGCTCTTTTCTAATCTTTGATCCCCCTCTGTGTAAATACACCATTCTCCTGGCAACCACAGAAAGAGGCTTTCTGCCTACAAACCTCAGCATGGGTTTCATGCAACAGCTGAGAGTCAAGGCTTGTGTAAAAGAAAATTGGATGTCTTCTGCAGAAATGAAGAAACCAAATCAAACTCCATCTTTTTGTTTAATACATCAGAGATGTATTCCTCCAAATACGCCATATGTGTTTTCAAAAATGTTCTTCTTTGCAGATCTCCAGTGGTCCTATTGTAAGATCACCAAACTTGACCTTCTAGAAATGTTGTAAATAAGATAACTTGATTTATTTGATTTTAGCTTACTAGATTTTGAAGAGGACAATATGCTTCCATGCTCTACTAAGCATGGAAAATTAAGAATTATATGGTGGATCAGACCACCTACCTCAGAACACTATCTCTAACAGGACTATCTGTAACATGTTTCAACAACAGATACTTAAAGAAAATGTTTAAGAAACAAAATTTACAAGACAAGCTTCTTTGTTTCTGGTATGCAGCAGTTTTGGGGAAATCCTGAGCCAGACACTTTATTGGAACATTGTCACTGGTGGAGGAGGTTTTGTCACTCTTCTCCTTTCAACTTATTTTACTACATGCTTGCAAAAGGATGCTTAGAAATTCTATTAAAACTTTACTCAAAATGCCATAATTAAAAACAGCATTTTGTTTCCTTCATTTTTCCTATGACTTAGTACTAGCCAGCCCCTTTTAAATCACTGCAATCCTAATACAAGATAAGCAGTACATCCTGACCTTCTGCTGGAAAGCTAAGTTATGACCTTAACTTTTCTGTGATTGTTCTCCTTGCATGACCTCTGGAAGCACATTGTGCAACATTAATTACTGCTTAAAATAGGGATAGTATAAAGTAAGCTTACACTGTTTTTTGGAAATGTATTACAAAGAGCGATCGCTGCACAGATACATTTACAACCTAAATAAAGGCATAGAACAATCAAAAGATCACAGCAATCTTCAATATCACTTCCTTAGTTCTGGCTGAAATAGGAAAAATAGAAACCCATAATAATTTTTCAAATTACCTGCAGCTCATTGGATATGCTGGTGATTGCTCTGTTCTGGCTACCCAAGAAAGAATCCCACCCTCCCATGCCAAAAACAGTTTTCTTTCTGCAAGCTTCAGAGGCCACCAGGGGAGGAAGTGGAGTGCTCCTGAGGGCTGGGGAGAGGAGGATGCCACCAGTTTAAGCTACAACACCTACATTAGCAAAGGCTTGGGACAGAAGAGACACAGCAACCAAAGGAAAGGCCATCAGTGCTGGACCCAGGCCTGGGCGCATGCATCAGCCTCGCAGACACCCTGCGGGGAAGCTCCGGGGAGGCCTCCGCCTGCTCTTTGGCCTGGGAGGAAAATCCCGTCCCACAGACCGGCTGCCTCTGCTGAGGACTTGGCCACTTCACTGCCCAGCGAACACACCACGTAGCAGGGGCGCACAGGGCCCCACTCCGCTCTGGCCCCATGTTCGGTTACAGAATATGGACAGAAAAGGAGGCGCACGCGCCAGCTGCTGGCTGTAAGGCTGAGGCTGCTCTGGAAGCGCACGCTCTTGTTATCCAGCACAATGTACAGCCCTGCAACATACAAATCTTACGGATTTCACCTAGCAATAAATAAACTATGTTGCTGTAGTTTTGTTAATGAAAACTGTAGGAAAAGCTATTCAATAATAAGTCATGTGAGATGTCTAATTGCCCTAATAAACCGTTCTGATGACTCACATGAGAATCTGCATGCAGGTATTTCAGATATATCACCAGTCTCTAATCTTTACTGAACAGTTGTGCTTCTTAGCGCTTTAATTGAATGACTGGTTTTGAAGGTTGATTTTTTTTCTTAAACACATAAAGCATTTTTCTTTATCTTCTCAGTGTCTAATTACATTCTATGTGGTAAGAATTAATAAAGCTGACTAATTTTTATTTACAGTCTGACAAGGTTCATGTTCTGATTGTTTTAGCTTTGTCCTTCTGGTACAGTACAATAGTTCTGTCAACGCTGCTGAGGCTAATTCTGGGTTTGCTCTTTTGTATGATTTTATTTGTATATGATACGCTATTAGTCCTTCATTATCAGGCAGATTAATAAACAAACAAGCCTAGATTTTAGATATATGTATTATAGACATAAATATTAATTGAATGATTTCACTTATGATGTGGCTTCATTTCATCATCAGATAGACTCCTCTTGCAGACAGACAAGAAGATATACACATACACCTCTTCCACATTTTAAAATGTCTTACTTTAGAGATGCAAAACTACTCTTTCCAAGGCAACGTTACCTCTACATTACAGTTACACTCCTTCCAAATGACCCCAAAACTCTGAGACCACATCAACTACAGACTAAGGTTCGTATTTCTTTTCTTTTTTTTCCAAAAAGTAGGTTAAAAAATCAATAGGCCTGCATAGAATACTTGCTTTGAAATATGATATAATTACTATAAACTATAAAAAGAAGGCAAGCCTGTTAGGATATATTTAGAAGCTCATTTTTACATTTCCTAAGTCATTCTATGTCCTGACTTTTCCAAGGCTACCATATCATTTCTCATAGCTACTTAATAATTGTTGTCTTCAATATGCAAAATGCAAGGTAAGCCTGAGGTTAAACATAGGTCAGTGACACATGGACAGTAAATAAACATTGCTATGAGCATAAGCAGGCAAAAACTGAAGCTTTTCATGTTGACATCCTTGTTATCTGGTGCTTTTAATCTTTCACTACATCCAAAGAAATGGCCAAATTCACACAGTGTCAATTGAAAATCATCCTTTCACTTTTAGAAAAGATTCATACCAGTATTAGGGGACAGTGGGATTGAGATGAATGCTGGCATCTTGGAAATAAGTACCAATTCAGCAAGAAATTTAAAGTTGCTACATATCCTCCAGGCTAAAACACAGGTTCACTTTTACCTGTCAGGGAACACCACTCATAATACGGAGAATCTTTTCCACCAAAACTTCCAAATTAAATAGAAAGTTTTCATTTTATTTGAAATAACTCCACTATTTTTCAAAAAAGTATTGGTAAGTCAAAACAACAAATAAAAATGAATAAAATCAAGTGGAATCAATCTTTTCACTTTGGGGTCCAATCCCCTAATATAGCTGTTAGAAAAAAGTGTATGTCAAGACTATTTTCACCCTTTTGGAACTAATGATATTCCTTATAAAATTCTCTTACGTACAATGTTTTTTTTAGTCTGAAAATTCAGAAATTTGCTTTGCAGTCCTATGGTATGTTGTTGTTTTGAATTCTGATGAAAGAAAGGAATAACCTTTTTTAGAATATTTCTTCTTATGGTCCTACCACATTTTCAGTAAACTTAAGCTAAAAAGTAGTCTCCCACTATTTGAGGAACAAGACAAGAAATGCAAACTTGTGCTAATCTATCATACAGCACACAAAAGCTGTTTTCCTCTCAGTGTGTTCCTCCAATGAAATCATTCTCCAGAGATATAAACAGATGAAAATGGAAATCAATCCAGAAATATATTTCTTCCTCCTACTGACATGTTTTAAAGCTTAAGTACATTTCATGGTGATTTCCATTCCAAGACCTGATTCACAGAAATGGTATTTCAGATAGTGAATGAAAGACACTGATTTGTTAGAGGAAGAAAGTTTTCACTTAATTTTTCTTCTCTGTCTCTTAAGATATAGCTTCCTGGAAAATCACACCCAACCCTTCCAGCCCCAGTTTTCGAATCAGGCTTGATGTCTGTTAATTCCAGCATCACTTTTCAAATCAATTTGATTTTCATATTATTTATAAACTAGTAATCAAATATACACAGTCTTTAAAGGAAATCTGATAAATGAATATGCACTCAGTATATGCTTTAAGAATAACTGGGATTTTGTTGTTTCTGCTTTATTCAGCCTCTTAATAACGAAAACAAATACAATAGCCTCATGAAACTCTCACTGAAGACAGTGGAAGTTTTGCTATCTAATTCAATAGGAATAGGAACAGAAGCAAGCCTCAAAAAAATACATATGAAACAGAGCCATAAGTGCCTCTACAAAAATGTAAAATAGAGAAACAAAGGCAGTGGAAGTTGAGCTCCGTGTATGCTCAGATTCTCTACTTTGTATTCAAGTAAGAAAAAGAACTGTGGGCCTGATTCTGCTGTCACTCACATCAGGTTTAATGCAGGAGCACAGCCAATTCAAGAGGTGGTATGAAAAGATTTGGACCATGGATCCTTGGCCACGAAAATTTAGACTGAGTGATTCATCCTTGATTCGCACCAGTAATGCTTGAGAACTTCATCACAGATTCATAATAACTCTGTATTTAGTGGAAGGATCCTTCCTTTTTTTATTAAAGGAGCTCCATGCATCATTTTTGTTCCAGAAGTTACTTGGCAGTTTGTTGTGACACCTGATAGATCTGGTCAGTTTTAACTTGTTGTGTAGATAACATGGTATTGTTTCAGTTGCCACAGCACATAACTGTAGTTCTGAAAATAAGTTTGGAAATCAATAAGCTATGTCCAAAAAATGAAAGGTCTCTGAGCTGGATTCTCACTAACATGTCAGGCCATTTACAAAATTCTGGCTGTGGTGGCCTTAAAAGGGTATAAAAAGAAAAATGGGTGTGAAGTGCAAATGATTTTGTGCACCATCATACACACATATGAGCATCATCTAAAAGTCACATTATTCTTTTGCTCATGCCTCTTTCACTTGCCTAATTCACATAAAGGTATAAAAACCTAGTTGAGGAAATTATTTTATCTGAAGGAATATTACTATGCAATTTGCACTGTAACTTCTCCTACCTTTGAGACTGAGAGCAGCTTCGGGGAGATCCATATGTCCTTCTAAGATCATCTGAAGTGCTTCTGTCAGGCCTGCAAATAAGCAAAAGTTACTAGTTACTGAGTAGCTGATAGCAAAGGCCTTTCATTTTGAAGATGAAGCTGGAAAATTTCCCAGGTGATATGCTCTAGCCTTTGCACCAAACTTGACAGAATACAGGGGGAAAAAAACAGCTTATTAAAAAAGAGATCATTTGCTTTATTTCTGAAAAAGACTTGTAGGATTTCCTGTTATACAAAATAAAAAAAGCTTCCTAAAAATGGTTCCATAATAACATATCCCCTTATGAAATTCCCCCTGAATAAAAATATTTATGGAAAATATAACTGATGTCCAATTTTAGGACTCTTTACATAGTATAACAGGACTACTGTGCATGTGATCCAAGCCCATAATATGTGAGAGGACATTTGTCATTCAACACAAGCAGAAATGCTTTGCCAATAAGACATATACCATCCTGCAATTGCTACTGAATGGCCATCTGTGCAACAGGATATCTGCCAACAGTTTGACCAGTGCAGCTAATGGCAGATAGGTCCTCCAAGTTTGTGAACTTCCAGTTTCACCCCCGGTGTCACTCTGATGACCTGAATAAGCCAGCCCAGCATAAAACTGATGTAATATAATGGACAATCACAGAGCTGTTATTGCACTTGTTCACTCCATTTACTTCAGTGTAAGTAGGAAACACTATTGGAATGAGAACGGAATCATCTTACGCATTCTTTGCATTACAGTAAGTACCTTGACAAGGTAAATAGCAAGAAAAAATTAAGTGCCAGGAGTTCTAGACCTCAATGAATAAATCGCAGAATCAGTGCTAACAATATCCTGCCACTTTTCATTAGTGTAAGAGAGCACGAACTTGGTTATGCTCAGCGTACAAGGCACAACAATTTTGTTTTCGCTAGAACTATGCTGGGAGGCAATTTTAGTAACGCATTCATCTGCTCTGTGTTTTTAACTTTTTGTTTTTAATTTTTAAGTTATTTTCAAGTTAGACCTATTCTTTAAGGACCTGATGCTATTTGAGGCTAATGGTCTTGCCTGTTCATTTTCTCTTGGTAAATGAGTCAGTGAATTACTTTGATACCCTGTGTTTTTCTGAGTCCACAGACATTTCCAGCCCAAAGGAAGTGTGAGGTAGCCATGAAAAGAGGTAAGTACAATCTACCGAAATTCTATAGCCAAACAGGATTCCTGGCATCCTGGATTTATCCTGGGAGTACTAGACTGTTGAGTCCCACATTGCCTGCTGAGCACTGTAGCTTTGCCTGCCCTGCAAGCTGAAATACACAGGCTTTGCTCAAAACAACTATTTTTTCAGTAAAAGTCTCTGGTCAAGTCTCAGGTCACCTGTTGAACTAATTTCCAGTTCCTGGAGGCCTACCTAGCCTCCAAAGAAAAACAATTCTTTCCAACCGAGATCATGACCCTCAGTGGTGGCTGCCTCCAGCCAACAAAAACAACATGCAGCTGCAAGTTTAATACCACTCAGAGTGACTGGATTGCAGCCTTGATGCCCTGAGCTCTTCAGGAGAAAGAGAAATGGTCAGGCTAGCATTTCTTTACCTCTTTTTACATCATTCTCTTCCCTGCTGTGGTACTGCCTATCTCACTGTCAGCAAAAGTAACTATTCATGCCTATCTTCAATCTGGAAGATTGAATTGAGATTTATTAGTTGACAGAAAGTCCTGGAACTACAGACCACTATGCTTTTCTAAGAAAGTCTTCACTTCGCTGCTGCCAATATTGCAAATAAAATTGCACATGGCATCTGTTATGTCAAAAGCACTGCACTTTCCATTTCCTCCCTAGGGACCATCCCTCTTATGCTAAGGACTTACGAACTACACAGCAGTATTTCTGACTCTAGAACTCCTAAACTCCTGTAGGCAGCTTGCAGCCCAGTAAAGCTGGATCAACTATATTCTGAAGTAATATTAGCAAACTTTTAAAGTGATCTCCTTTAACTCAAGAGCCCAAAAGAAAATAATTTAGTTTGCCAGGTGTTTGCTTCCAACCTCTCAAAGCTTTACTAGATGACAGCACTTTCTTGCTACCTAAGAAATGCTTTATAGTGAAAAAATCCCACACACTTTAATGTGTTTTCACATAGGATTTATTCATAACAGGTATTAGAGAATGAGCAAAGGGGAGGTATTCCTGGCGCTGGACCTACACTCTTGCCAAAACTATGCAGTAAAAAGTAAACTTTTCAACTGAATCAAGGGAGACATCATAAAGAATTCATTTGCTCTCTCTATATATCTTCTTCCAGAACCAACTCCCTGAGTTTGTTATTTTGTACAGAAACACAAAAAAAAATTTTATACAATCAAGAAAGTATTCAAAACTCATAAATAATTGCTGCATGACAAAGTGAAATTGTTCTCCAAAGTGGGTCTCTCAACAGCAGTCTTTTCTTTTTTAATTCTTCTGCTTTTTCTCTTTCTTTAATACAGCCAAATAAAAGGAACAGATGTTAACATGCTTCAGCCAAAATTGCAGTAAGCCCTCATGGTCAGAGCTAGTAACTGAGGAAGATGTCACCATAGCACAGTTTAATTCCAAAATGGATAAACAAACACAGGAAAACAATAAAACTACAAAAAGTCTACAGGACAAGCAGTTTGTTAAGGATGGGTGGATGGAGGGATATAGCAAATGCTCCTCCATTGCAAAACTGTTACTTCTGGACTAAATAATAAAAAAGCTACTGTCTATAGCTCTGTCTCCAGGCAGATTTCCATGATGTGATTTCCAGGTAGTCTGTATGCCAAGTGCAAACCTGAGTTACACCAGTCCAAACCTACTGGCTTCTACAGGTTGTCAAGCAATAATTGGCATCAGCATTTGGCCTCTCATAGTAAAATGAGCCATTACAGTATGATGACAGATCTATAAAGGATGAGGTTTACTCTATGAAACCAAATTTGTTATAGTCATCATAGAGCAATTTTGGTTTTCTAAAAATGACTCTGTAAATCTCACCATGTCTGTTCCAGATCAACATGCCTGGCATACAAATGCAAAGACTCGGCCAGTAAACCATTAACTATACCACCAACATAACCAGTCTGCAAGTTAAGCAGGTACATGTTTCACATAGGTCCTGGTCTCAGTCATCGCTGGTAATAAAAGGTCCTGCATATCACATTAAGGCTGCAGCACACGGCTATTTCAGCAGCTGTTCTTTATTACTGCTCGTGGTGCTGCTAGCTGTGGGGCAATGCCAGTTACTGTAGGAAATTTCTGTCTTACTGTAGAGAAGGTAAAGCAAATCTGTGCAATATTTTCAAATAATGGCATCTGTGACATGTATAATGCCCCCCATTTTGACAGATAATGCCTAACAGCTACTAATTGTAATTTAGTTAAATATTGTTCTCTTTGTATATAACAATAGTTCATAGATGCTTCTCTGCAGTAGTAGCTGAAGCAAAAAGCACTAAAACCAGTTTTGCCACTTAAGTCAGCAGAACTGAGATGATTAAACTTAGGGAACAGAATAATTGTGCGAGAAGATGCCATCTCTAAGAAATTCTGTTAGCAACAGAAAAAAACCCCACACTTTTGAAACCTAATTCACTCAAGAAATTGGAGGAAAGTCACCAGTGATGGCTCAAAGTATAAATTGTCCTTTTAAAAGGCAAATTTTAGAAATACTCCAGATTCATACTTTTAATCCTAAAGAATCAGTGTATCTTTCCTATTATTTTGTGAAAGTTATCCATGAGAGATATTTTCCTGGACAAAAAGGTGGGTTTTTTTGTCATCTAAAAGAGATTTGAATATAACAGAGATTGACAAAATATGTCCCACATTTAGGGATCTTCACGTATATTCTAGCTTCTTACCAAAGTAGTTAAAAAAAACAAAACAAAACAGGAAAAATAAGAAAAGGCAGCATGAACAGAAACAAAAGCAAACCTCTAGTACAAGGGGACAAACAGACTGCTTGTGAACAGTTTCTGGGTTTTGGACTAAATGATACTGATCCAGGCCCTCATTGCTTAACTCACTATAGAGCTTGAGCTCATCTCTGCTCAGCTGTGGACTTCAAAACACTCTTAACCCCTAGTGTTAGCATGCTTATCCAAACTGCCCCTCTAAACTTCCAAAAGATTCATTTCTATTTTACAGGGACTCAATTTTGAGGATAAAAACTCCTAGAAAACCCACAGCCAAAATAGCACCCTCAAATTAGCAAATATGCCCAATAAAATGAAAACAACGCTTTCACATGAATAGAAAATGTAGAAAGAAAAGAAGCTTTAAAATCAAACAAAATAAAAGCCCATGCTTATTTTTTAGGCTAATAGTGACTGCTTTTACATGAGAAGAGTCAATGGATAATAGTCATTTACTTGTTTACAACAGGGCAAAGCCTGCTTCCTTTCAGCGTTGTTGTTTTTGTATCTGAATTGGAAAGGGGAAGATTTAAGCAGGAAACCTCAAAGGTTCATATAAAAATTTCCCTCTCATTTTTTTCTAAATGATATCATTTAAAGGTCTGAGGAATAAGAATGAAGTCTGGCTGTCTGGTGCAAGCTGCTTCTAGGCACTTTTATCCAGGAAATGGTTTTCATGTGCAGTGAAAGGCTGAAAACAACTTTTATTAGATGCAGCTCAACTAGCCCCTAAGTGTGCTTTATTTACAAAATAATTAGGGGCCAGCTACTTACAGGTGTTTAGACAGGCTTTTTGCAGGAGGAGATCTGAGATCCAGAATGCTCTAAAATATACAGACATGCACACAATTTGAATACTTGACCCAGCTTTGAATACCTGACCCCCAGGTATTCAAAGTGTGACTACTGAGTGCTAATGTACCACTTTTTCATTTAAAAAAATTTGGAAAGCAAAGCAGGAGGCCACTATTACAGCAAGTCTTCTCAATCTGCATCAATAAACCAGAAATATGCATGCACCAGACACGGCTAAGGAGTCATAAAGCCTTTCACCTGTAAGTCACCAGTTCAAATTTGTTTCTTTTCATCAGTGAAAAAGCTATGGCCATCAGGTCTCCTGCTGGTGGCCCAGGTGAAGTGAGTTGACAGGCTTAGCCAGGAGAGTGGTGTTCACGCCAGTGGATAATGTCAGCAAAGAATCCAAGTACTGGATGAAATCACAGTTTGAATTGAGATGATCAGTTCAACTGGATGGCTGTATGTTGATGTAGGAATCAAAAAAATCTGCACTTCTGGGAATGCTGATCTGCAGATTATTAAAATAACTCTCAGGAATTATCACCCTATCACCTTTTACCCACATCACAGGCATATACTTGATAACAATATATAGTTATTAAACAGTGCTTTTCAACAGCAACTGATACACCAGTTTACAAAGAAGTATTAGCAGATCACCTCATATAGAGAGAAACCAAAGGTTACTTTCTGAGAAATAGCTTTCTTAGAAAGTTGTTTATCAGACTAATGGCCTTCTTGTGCTCTGTTTCCATGAGACAACAATTAAAGTAGTACAGAGAAAGATCAGGTGCTTGCATTTGTAGGAATGTTTATAAAAATGCCATGGGTTTTGTTCAAATACTACTGTGTACCATAATGGTTTCGAAAATGGAAGAAAAAATGAGATCACTTCTCTGTTTTCTTTTTCTTCCCAAATGTTATTAGACAAGGCAGATGTAAGTTGGATATGTTACATGACAAACAATCTTTAAAAAAGTCAGAGGCAGAGAAAATTAGGAACTGCATTTTGGCCATCCTTCTGTTACCACAGGGTATCTTCACATTTTTAAAAGATAGACAACAGGGAAACTAGTGGCAGAAGCTGTGATTTTGGAAACAGCAGCAGAGACAGCAGCTAGTAAAAAATACTGACAATGGTTCATACTGTCATACTGATTTTCGCCTCCCTTTTATCGTTATCAAGAGATTTATCTTTTACTCATGTTGCCTCTCTATTTATCACCTTTCTTTCCTATCCTATATTTCATACTCCTCATTTGTTGACATGTGTTTGCAGATGATATTTTTATTGCAGTGGATGTGGTATTATTACTTTGGATGTTCTGGCAAGATGCAGAGAGGTTCATGTTACAAAATAAGTAGAATTCATTAATTATTATCTGCAATACATAACCCTTCTGCATTGAAAGCTCTTATTTTATCAGTCCAACATCATGACCGGTTCTACGTTTTAGCTTGAACAAAAAGCTCTGTAAGAGATTACTTTTACTATTTAAGATCCACTGAAGGCATGATTCTGTGAGGTGGTAAATCCGATTCTAGGGTGACAAGCATTGATCTGACACATGAAATAATTGTTGATCCTAGACAAGCTTGCTCTGCTGGTTCTGATACATTTTCAAGGTTTTGAATCTTTGGGGGTTTTTTGTTTGTTTTTTTCATCCCTCAACCCAGATAAAGCACCTAGCCAGCATTTTGGTTAACTCAAAAGAAATGCAATCATTCAGATTTTCTTGACCGAACTCAGATTTGTACCTGTGACTGATTCAGCAGTGCATAGGTCTAGCATCAAAGAACAGGGAACCAGAGTCTTGAGTTCCTGAAGGAAAAGGCAGAAGAGACTGAAGACACTCATAAAACCCAGGGCTGGCCCTCTAAATTAGAGGGTTTTCTAGAGAGGCTTCAAAGTACGCATTAAGATCCATGATGGAAAAACCATGAATTTCAGGGAAGTTTTCTGAAGTAAAATGTGTTCCACATTGATACAGGGCCTTCTACAAGGTAAGGAGGCTGAAATTTCTGTGACAACAGTTTACAGTATCTACCACATATTCGCAATTCTGGTCTAACAGCACAGAAACTGTATCCGTTAAACTGGTTTTGCAGTTTTCAAAATTGCCAATATACTGAAGTATAGACTACAAAAGACTAGACTAAAGCACATTAAAAGCAAAACAAAAAATAGAATCATCACGGACAAAAAAGTATCTACACTCATTGTAGCTAAGCCGGCCGTCTTACAATCCCTTTTCTAAATCCAGATCTCCCTACCTAACTCCAGACCTATTTGATTTACCTCTTTCTGCATCCTGTTGCACTGTATGTCATATGTATGTATAAAACACACACATACATAAAAATTTATATAAATCTTTTTTATAGAGAAAAATCTCCCCAAAGTCCTGTGGACTCTAAATCAATTTATTTTAATGTAATCTTCATCTGTAATGGTTTTCTTGGCTGCAGCCATCAAGGAAACATCTTGGCAGGTGGGAAAGAATGAAAACATATAACATTTGTTTCTAATGGTTCCTACGCACCATGTAGTTTTGAGTTTCTAATACAGAAATGCCTGCAAAACCCATGAAATATGACTGAGCTTGGAAATGACCTCTGATGTAAACTGAGATCTGCACAGCTGAAAACTCTCTAAAATATGAACGTAAAGATGTCAGAAACTCCTTAAAATATCTCTAAAAATCATTAAAGTAAAGTCACAAAGTGAACTTTTCAATCTAAAGACAAAGCTGAAGTGGAATTTTTCCATATAACCACTTCACCAAAAGGGAAGCCGTTCGTATTTTCTAAGAGTTTTCCTTTTATCCACAGAACACTACTTTTTCTTAACTTTTCTACATTTTGTGGAAACTTAAAATGAATAACCTTGAAGCTGCATTATATGTTCAGTCCTGAACATGAAACACTGTGGTCACATATTTAGCAGGGAATTTGAGTCAGTCTTTTTGAGTAGGTAGAATGCAACACAGATGAGTCAAGCTTGTGCTGTATTGCTCAAAATAAGCTGTTGAGAAGACACACAATGATAAAGCCCATTACAACTTAACTACAGCTGCAGTCAGTTCTTTCCCCTTTAGCTAAATCATGGATAGGGTAAACTCAACAGCTACCCTTGCATCACACACTTTCCTGCCGTGCCACAGGTATCAGGAGAATGCCACACTTGATTACAAAGTTATATTTATTCAAGGCAGCTCATATAGGACACAGGATATTCCACATTCAACTACAAGCCCCATAGCATTAGGCACGGAATACAAGAACAGGCAGATACAGAAAGAGGAAATCTCAGTCCCACAAGAAAGAGCAGATTAAATTAAAAACATAGTCCCCCTTTCTGAAACCTTAGCACCTTAAAGATGGAATGTTGCACCTAAAATTTAAAAATGTAGCATTAATATCAAGTCATTTTCACCTTTGTGCCTTGATCTGAAACAAGTTTCAAGTCATCTGGAGTGGTTTGACCATCCCAGCTCTAGGGAAAATGGTTTTCTATTAGGAATTACTTAGACGACTAACCCTTAGGAATCTCTGCGTATCGTTAGATTTCCTCTCCCTGTCACCAAACACAGTCCCTTACTAATGGCCTGGGGGACAGCAACAAATTATTTCCTTGATGGACTAGTAGGATTTGCACCTGCAGAGACTCAGCTAGGGAAGCCAGGCAAGCAATCAAGCAGGCAGCTGGGGAGGCTGGCTGCCCAGCAACCTGCCGGACAGGCCTCTGGAAAGCTCGGGAGCCTGGCAGGCTGCACGGCAGCTAGTAGGCAGGCTGGCTGGCAAGAGGGCTGGCTGAAAACCAAGAAACCAGGACAGGTCAGTCAGCGTATCTCCTAACCTGCTCCTGCCAGGAGCCCTGATGAAATCGGCACACTGAAATGGGAAGTTTCAGTTCTATGGCATCAGCAAAAATAATGAACAAAGTACATTAGAAAAAAGTGTTACCAGCTATTTTCATAGACCCCTGAACCTTTAGAAAGAGAAACAGCTAAAGGTTAGGAAGATGTTTCTTGCAGGTGTTACACTGTGGAAAATAACAGGAAGCAGAGCAAGAGGAAATCCCCAGCAGCGCTCTGGGAGTGTGCAGTATAACGTTTGTGCCACGTTGGTCAAGACTGCTTTGGGGCATGTTCCCTGGAAGGTCACGGCTGTAACTCACATTCATTCACACAGCTCATAAAATTGCAGAGCTGAGTTACTTACAGCATTAGCCGCTTATTCTTTTGACCACCAAAACCATAAGAAGTCAGTTTGATTTTAATTTATTAACTGAAGGGAGGTTGGTGGTCGCACATTAGTCCTCTGTGGGAGTCACTGCAGAACACAAACACCGCTCAGCCTGGCACAGAATAGCTCCGCTACCAACCTCTGCGAACGGATGGCCAAGCTAGAACAGATACTAAACTCAGCTCATCACTGGAAGTGGTGCTTTTCTGAGCCACAGGCAGCTTTTCATCAGTGGGTCAGATCATGCCAAACAGGCATGTGCATCTGACCACAGGAGTAAGTGGGTCCATCTCATCTGTTACTTCAGTAGGTTTGCACCTGGCCCAGCTTGGTTTTTTGCCAAATTCATCTGACTGCTGTAGCTGGCAGTAGAAGAAAAACTGCTTATGTTTTTGCTGAGCTTTCTGGTTGACTGCTTCTCTCAATTTAAACTGGCATAACATGTTCTGATTTGAAGAAGCACCTACTGAACATGGAATTTTCTATCATATTTCTTACAAGATCACTGATAGGTCTCATCTCTTTCAAAATTAAAGTTTGAAAAAACAAGCATATAAAATACATGGCCAAAAGAGACAACACAAAGATTAAATATTATGGTTCAACTTTAATTTCTGAATGTATTCTTAATTAATATAGACTGGAATTTAGAAGGCAGCTATAGTGTCTCCTAAAATGTCTAAAAAAATTAATAAAACAAAAGCTCTAATCTCCATCTCTGCTCTAAACATTTTAATCAGTCACTGCAAACACATTTGAATTTAACCTGTAAAGACAATAATTGCCAATTTATCAAAACAAACAAAAAAAATAGAAAAATGACATCAATATATAGGATTAAAAATAACTGCACAAAGCAGTCTTTTCCAAGGTATCCCCAATATGGGCAAGAAAGGAAAAAGTGCCAACAGAATGTACTGCAATTAGTCACAGCAAGATATCAAATTTATCATCAACTATTTTGATCACAGTCACATAATGGAAGTATTGTCCAACCCTCAAAAATTACAGTCTCATATCCATTGACATAATATGCCTTTTCTCTTAGTATATTAAATAAGAAAACAAAAACGGAAGAGAAACCACCTCTGATTCATCAGAATTAAAAATATACTCTGAATAAGACACAGACTTTGGTCACATTAAGGGCTACATTCACTACAATCAGTCTGCAAAAAATGGAGGAGCATGTGACAGCATCACCAGCTTCCCAAAAGAGTTCTGCTGGCGGTGCAGAGCTTCACAAGCTGCTATGTGGAAGACATACCAGCTCAGAAACACAAACTATTTTCTTCTACATATTGTATTTGAGCAGTGGTGTTATAAGAATCCAGAGGCAAGCTGGAAAATAGTACCTGTTATTTGGCAGCTATTAGTTATGATTCACATTCCTGAATGAAGGAACAGGAGCAAAGTAATTTAAGGAAAATGATTTTAAGCAAAACAAAATAGGTGAAACAAGAATGATAAGAAAGACAGTCAGGGTGATTCTAGGATTTAGAATCCAAAACACTAATTTTCATGCTTTGCCATCTCTGTAGACCCCCTTGCTCTACTATAGCTTCTGGTTAGCAAGCAGGAATGGAAAAGGCAGGATATTTCCATTTCCCAGTCCTACTAATTGTTGCTGGTAGGGTACTATTTATCACAGAACTTTACGGGTTCACAGTTTATCTTCTATGAAATGTGTAAACTCCTTGAAATAACCAGAAGAAATAAAATGTCATGTGAAGATTTACTATTAAGAAATCTATAAATACTTGAATATTTGAAAGCCGAAATACTATATAGAAGATCTTTTGATATCTCTCAAAACTTTTTCTCCCTAAAAATGTCATCAAATTTTAACTAAAGCCAAGTCACATTCAAGAGACCCAGGTTCTACTTCTGACTGATACAGCTCTGTTAGGAATTCATGGGCAAGGCACATCACCTTTCCATGCCTCAGTTTACTTTCATGTACAACAGAAAGATGATTGTAACCCAGTTTGATAAGGTTGTATCTTTTTATTATTATTTTAAAAACTCCTCCCGCCAAGAAACCAGTTTCTTATCCTTTCTGGACTCTGGACTTTTCCACTGCCTCAGGAAAAGGACATGATTCAGTCTAATTTGCTGTATGTGACTTTTACATCTCAGAACCTGAAGCTCCACGGTGTTATTGAGCACAACATTTTTAAACAAGATTCCCAGTGGTGAACATAACCCTCACCCGTTACATTAAAAGATAAAAGACACTAGTCTTTAAAGTCATAGTATTGCTTTCAGACTCCTTTACATATGCCTTTCTTTCTGCTCCCCCTCCCACCAATCTGCTCATTTGAGATTTATAGTAGGTTAAA
The DNA here is from genome assembly GCF_036417845.1 of Apteryx mantelli. Lineage (NCBI taxonomy): Eukaryota > Metazoa > Chordata > Aves > Apterygiformes > Apterygidae > Apteryx > Apteryx mantelli. Next base: position 17,445,026 of record NC_089984.1, read on the forward strand.
ACACCTACAGTTCAATAAAGGAAGGGAAACAGGAAATAATCCCAATCAAAGTGACTGATAATGCTATCTAGTCATGAAATGTATTTCTCCTTCTATCTCGCAGCAACTAAAGAATGAGTTAAGAGTGGAAAAAAGGCTAGTTGTATACATTCTGCTGAATTAACCTCAGTAATTTAATTCTAAAGCCATAACTTTTAAGTAACATTATCATGCTTAACTATCTTAATTCTTAGGCATTGTTTTATACTGACTACGTAAAACACACCACCTTTCCATGAACACAGATAAATACATATAAATATAGCAATTGCATAGGCACACATTTTACACAAACATATGTAGAAGAATACACACACTGCACTCAACACTTGTCTCAGAAACAAATTCAGGAAGTTAACCTTTACACGTGATAGAATGCAAAATGTTTAATATATTTATTTATGAATAGATTATGGTTCAAATCCTCCCTGAGATGGACATTACACCTCAGTCCTTTCACCAACATTATTAATAGAAGTCAAACAATTTATGACATGCCATTACAGAATAATCCAACCAAACATGTACTGCAGTGTTCTGCCATGGAAATGTCCTATCAGAAGATACAGGTATATACTGTAGACTTCCCTTTGATAAAGTTATCATGCAACATGGCCTCAATATTCAAGGGAGAAAGGTAGGTACACAACATTTCAGGTTTCTTTGAAAGTCTTATATTTCTGAAGCAACACATGAAGTAAGAATTAAGTCTCAAATCTGCCTGGCCTCATAAATATTCAGTGCAATAAAACAGGCTAGCTGTTTGCATTCTCACTTGCTGCAGACTGGAACAGACTCAGTCTTCCTGGCTATTAAATGGGAAGGCTGGTTAATTTGAAGCGACCTATATTAGCCAAGAACTCAAGCAAACGAATCCTTACCACTGTGACAATGAAGCAATAAGCAATTCCCATTTTTTTAATTCCTCTAAGCTCCTTTCTCTGTTCTATATATTTAGAATAAAAACGAGAACAAGTTTTCAGTATTTAAACTTTCTCTGATATGACAGTGTCATTAAAAATGTGTCAGAATCAACACCCATTTGGAGCTGAGCTAACACCATCTTCAACTAAGAAAGCAGTAGTTGGGGTTAGAGGTAGCCCATTTATTTTGCTAGTAATTCATTTCATAGTAAACTAGCCCTATTCACTAGTCCATGAACATCACATACATTTACACTCCCATTTTGTGCTGCAGTACATCAATCTGACATCTTCTCTCAAGGGGAACAGTCTATATGCAGTCCAAATGGCTTTTCAGATGAAAAATAAGTGCAATAGCCTTTTATCTTGGGAGACTTGGGTTCAAATCCTTGATTAGGTCACAAGTTAAAATTAGTTTGGTGCTCTCGTCCTACCTTACATTTGTGCACTTCAGACAACAGCTACTTGCTCAGGCATTGTCTGACACGACTAGCAGTCCCTGCTCAGAGGGAGGCCCAGGGCTGGAAGGAGGAGGATACTGTAGGTCAGGGATTCAGCTGCAGTCACATGAATATGGAGGAAACAAAGGAATGGGAATGGGGAGAAGAAAAGATCAGGAAGAACTCAAGGCTCTCATCATTTTTTGCAATATCAAAAGCTAGTTTCTTTCCATTATATTGCTGCCTCCCCCCACACTTTTTTTTAAGCGCTGATGAGCATGTAGAGATTTAGCTACATTTCCCACATTCAACAGATATCGAAGGACTTTGTCTTCTTATGTGTCTTGACTAACTACAGACCATACATAACATTTGATTTGTATCTTGTAACTGACTACTCCCAGAACAAGATGAATGGGCAAAATCATCCTTGAAAACATTCTTGTGATCATGATGAAAGAACCATACTTTTTCAGACCTACAGAGTGAACCCCTTGACATTCAGAACTACTTGACAAATAACTGCTACCCATCAGGAGCAAAATAAAATGATGAGTTGGTAGTAGGATTATAGTTTTATAATGGAAACATGGGCTTGGATTATTTACCTCAGGATCTCCCTTGTTTTCAGCTTTGAAGATGTTCAGTCAGCTAGAGATACGAACAGTCCAGAATCTTGTTATTCCTGCTCAGAGCTGTCAGACGCCAGCACCAACGAAAGACTTCCCTCACCTTGTTGAGCATAGCAGCACATCAGTGCCATCTGCACAGAACACAGCGGCACCACCGGCATCATACAGGTCTCGCTGAAGTACATCATCGCATTATGCCAAAGCTATAGCAGGAAAGTGTCAGAAACTCTGCTGTACCCCCAAGCGCATGTTAATTCTTAGCATATCCTTTCTGCTGTACTGAAACTATTTTGCTGTGCATATGGATATAAAACATAAAATAACAACATTCAATTGTAAACAAAGGGCCTTTTACACTGAGACCTATGTAAGATACTTAACAGCATCTCCAAAGTAAAGAATTTGAGGAAGAATTTGAGTGCAGTACAAGCTGTAATGTATTTATTCACAATATTGCTGTGAGATAAAGCAGTGTGTTATCCCCATTTTACAGATGAGAAATTGAGGTAGAAAGCAAAATAACTTGTCAGTGCTGCACAAAAGGAGTTCTGAGGCAAAGCGCAGATCTGAACCAGCCAAATCCTAGACTAGCCTCTCTCTCTCCCTCTCTGGCCATTTCTGAACTAAGCGTAAACTAGAAAACATAAGGCATCATTTTCTCCAATATTACATGATAAACAAACAAAAATACATGAACGACTGAATTATTTAAAACAGTAAAGTAAAAGCATGCAAAAACGTAATCTGGTAGATTCCACAAAGAAAAAGGCAATTTCCAAAGAAATAATCGTTCCAAATTCTTATGCTTTTCCCTGTGCTGGACATGATTTTGGGGAAATGGATATGGTAAAAAAATGGCACAAATTTGATTTCTTGCCCAGACTTTCTCTGCCTAACAAACTGATTATATTTCACATATAGTCTCTTCTTCTAATTACTTGTTTCAGTATTGTGTATGATGTACCTATGTATTTGAGAAATTCTGTTATATTCATCTTCTAAACTTTTGTTTTCAGGAACTTAAAACTCTTATCACCTGGGATCTTAAAGACAATGCTGATGGCAGCTCTGGAACGTACAAGAATTAGGATTATATATTTACTCTCATGTGTATGTAATGAGCTTGTGTTTGAAAACCACTGTTCTACTGCAGCATTATGAAATAATGTTTATAGCTGTGACCAAAGATGCAACTGCCTCAGGGGAAGTCATCAGGTTACTCCGACCATTTTCAGCCATCTCCACAAACTGAATACATGCAATAAGGACTGGCATTAGCATTCCACTTACTGGCCATACCAGTACCAGTTGGGTAATAATTGCATGTTACCATTCAGGAAAGTATTCTTTAAAACAGCACTGTAGTTTTCATTGTTAGTTCAGGAATTCAAAGAACTGATTTCATCTTGGCTCAGTTTGCTGTAATAAAGATATGTTAAAAATTCAGCTGGAGATCTGAAAATCATGCTGATAGCTGCATTTTCATTCCTTTCCATATTTAATGAACTCCTAGAAGACAAAACATGCCTACAGTTATACCAGTGCAACCTTACTTGTCTTCAGTTGCTTCCACATGAGTCACCAAAGCAGAGAGCCTTCACACATTATTCGTTTCATCCCTATATAGTAATACATCTAACAGTAACAAAGCTTTTAATGTAGCTACAAAAACCTTAGTTTTGCTACAATCTCCTGTGCCTAACATTGTGTCTATATATACGGTATAGGGATACCTTATAGAATTTCGCTTTTGTAGAAATGTTTTGAAAATAACTCTCATTCTTATTTGTGAAAACGGCACACGTAATAGCTCGCTTAACCAGCTGGCTATTCATGTGATAGTACTGACAGCTGATCTTCAGCTGTCTTGCACATTTTCAGTTGACACTGCAGATCTGGGTTCTATATTTTAAGAGTCTGAAAGTCTGGCTGTAGTTTATAATGGAGTCCAAACATGTTGACTTCAAATGAATTTCACTGAATTTATACTTTCACTTAAGCTTGCAAAACTGAAGCCTCTCTTAAGTGCAAAGATGTCACAGAAAGCAAAATGAGAATCAAACTAGAATTTATCACAACTACCTAACTCAAGTGAACGTGTATATTGCTTATATATCATTTGATGTACATAACTTAGAAAAGGAGTAGACGTTTGACATATTAACTGACACTTGACTAATTTGCTACTGGTCCCGTGTCTAGCCATCTAATGAATACATGCCTAAATACTCGTTGCAGGTTTGACGCATACCACTAACAAATACATTGATTTTTGAATATGTAATCTGCAATTAATTACATGAACCACTGGATATGCTACTTATACTAATTAAACTTCAATAGGCGCTATTTACAATACATGAATAGTTAACATGCAACACATTTTCTAAAATAAGGCACTTCATTAAAGAATATTTCTAAGATGGTTGAAGTGTTTTATCTACTGGGTGCAATTGTCAGCGAAAGGAGTATCCTGTATTGATAGTGTGAATACCTGAGACTGTACTTTCCCTAGACTTCGCCTGTTAAGTATCATGAGATAGACAAAAATCATTTGGGGCAGTTGAATAGACCAACATATTTTTTGCAGTAAGTATTTAAAGTACCATGCCTCGCAACAAATTTAGGAGTTGATGAAGGAGTCATCTGTCTTGAGCTCTTGTATGGCAGGTTAGATTTTTTCAAAACATTGTTCTGGCTCTGCTTTGAGAATACACTCTCCCATTCTGATGTGTCATTTTTCTTTATTAAGGACATGCAGAGACAAATTTTCCAAAAGTGTTTAGGCACCTAGTGATGCGGACAGGCAGCTTTTGTTATTTTTCAAAATCACTTAAGCAGGTTAGACAGCTAAATCCCACTGAAATCAGTGAGAGTTAGGCAACTAACTGACTTAGGCACTTAAAAAATTTTAGTCAATACTTATTTGCATTTTCAGGCTTCTGATCATCTTTGAACATCTGTCTGATAAATCTTGATTTATTTAGATTGATTCCCAGTGTATTACTTTCTATTACCTCACTTAAAAAGTGTACCTAGTTAAGCAAAAGGCTTTTCTCGCAGAGTATGTTATGAAGACTCATGAGAGAGTCTTTTTGACTTTTTTTGTCTTTAAGAAAAGTAAAGAGACAGTTTGGGCCAGTACTTAGTGCAAAATGACTGTTTTATGCTAAAACCTGCTTCAATCACTCAGTGAACCTTTTTATACAATTTAGTCAGAAAGTTTAACACAAAATAAAGGGTGGCATTGGCAAAATTTAAAACACCTGATATAATTAGATTGGATTATTTTCCATATCTTACCAGAAAAGAAAAAAATCAATGCAATAACTCAGATTTGAATTAAATTTGGGAAGCAGATGACAAATACATCATTTTACTGCAAAACATTTGTCCCCCAAGATCTTTGGTTTATACAACTTGTCATCAAATAAAGGCTTTGGGTTATGAAATATTTCAACAAGGCTAAAATATTACAAGATTAAAATGTATCTGTTTTAAATTATAAAACTCATTCATAGTCATTTTCTTTTATTCTTTTAATCAGAATTAACACAATGTTTTTGGCTTGCCTATTTTGAACACGACATTCTAGGGAAACCACAGTCATGCAAGTAGGTCACAACACTCGAGCAGATCCATCACTCCGGCTTAATAAACTTCTGAATTCGTTTGCAAATTTCAACCATGTCTGTTTTGTAATAGGTGAATTCTCAAAGAGAAGAAGTTCCTACAAGGCTCATGAAGTCGACAGCTGGGCACAAGAGAGAGCGCAATAATTGTTGCCACTAATGGAAGGGCCACAGGCGAGTTCAGCAACCGTCTGTCCAGTCTGGCTCAGCCCAGCCAGCAGGGCACAGACAAGGCTTAGGGGCATTGATGGAGGAGGCTATCTGGAAGAAGAATGGGACCTGCCGGTACTGTGAGGGACAGAAAGACTGAAAAGTGGGGTGAAATATATAAAGCAAATTAATTGGAAACCAGGCTTCAGTAGTGTCATTACCCATTAAACATCATACAAACACCACTTTCATCCAATGACTTAAAATTTTCTTGACAGCCTATTTTTTTGCCTTGTAAAAGCATGTCTGTGACAATTTTGACTTTTTTATTTCATTTTCAACCAAAAATACCTTCAAACATTTTTTAAATACTCAAGAGACTATCAAGGATTTTTGCCCAAACTGTTATTTTGTTTTTTTAAAAAGCATTTTTTCTGGTATACAGTTCTTTTCATTAGAAAGAATGAAATGAAAGAATTGGCTGCCTCTGATGATTCATAATTGCACATTTTGTTGCTTCAGTGACAAGATTTTTTTTCTTTTGTAACAGGCATTAATTTAACAAGGCAATACAAGTCTAAAGCTGTCTTTCTAGATACATATGGTGTAATTTATCTCAAGGTACAAATTTCATCACTTCCCATGTTATGTTTACATAAAGGGAACAGTGAGGGCAAAATGTAAGATGTATATCATAAACCAGTAATCACTAATATGTGGGTGCTGAAGTTGATAACTGACTTAGAGCTGGTGGAATAAATGTACTAAGAGAAGGCTAGAAGTAAGGAAAGATACATAGAAAACATCAAATTTAATCAGGCAAATGTATCCCTCCAGGCTACTTTGCCTGACCTAAGCTTTCCACTGGGAAACCAGAGTTCAAAATAGTACATCTGCAATGTAATTTCAGGTGCAATGAAGTCACATTATAAAAGAAGCATGGAAGTTATTTCTCATGCTGTGATTTGCATGGCTAGAGAAGTAAAAGGCAGTCAAGCTGTCCACCCTGAATCTACAGTAAAACAACTTATTTCAGAATGCTCAAAAGCCTCTAATTCCATTTGCCCACAGCCGTACAATGTGCTCTCAAGAACCATCTTTAATTGAGCCATATCTCTGACACAGGAAAAATAAGTCTGAAAAATTAAATTTTCTAGGTTTCCAGTGGAGGAGTTAAATACTTTTGAGCTAAACAACCACTTTAGTTGAAGACAAGTTTCTATATGCTTTCCAAGACTGCTATTTTAAAGTAAAATGAAATAACCCCTCTTTCCTCCAGAAGTGATTCTACAAGGTGGCTGGCTATGACTAACACAAAGAAATAATGGGTCATCACAATGTCCCTTGGAGTGATTTCTGTAACTAGCAACTGGGGGCAGAAAAAGAGCGTTAGAGTGTTGTTACTTGTAGATGGAGATTGCACTCCTATCTAAACATCCCTCAAACATACAGCCTTTACTCTGAACTCACATTTATGTAGGCAATAGTACAGTGTTATACTGGTATTTAAAGTGAAAAAGACAGTTAATAAAACAGCATTATTTGGTTGAGGTCTTCTTTAAGGTTATGTGTCACACTTGTGTGACAGAGATGGAGGTATATAAGGGTCTATCTTATGTATGTTAATGAATATAAGTTTGTCGAAAAAATAGGGAACTCATTAGTACTAGCCAGTGCCACTGACACTGAGTATGGCAGAGAAACTAATCTTTCCCACTTAGAGGTCAACAGCAACTGCTCTCTTCCTCTCTTTTCCACTACAGTTCTGACCACTTGGGTAGTCTAGGTTAAAGAAGAGTCTTTCTCCAGGTAGCTGCAGTATCAAGTCTTACCCAACACCAACAAATACTGCAAAGCAAAATAAACTGGAGCTGCCTGCCCCCTAATTTTAACTGATTATTTACTATTTTGACAGGAAATACACTAAACAGCCTTAACTGTCAGTTAACAAGACCTTGATATGGGGCTTATATTAAAATTTATTAAACTTTTTTTAAGCATGTTTCCGTCAATACCTTAGACTTGCACTAAAGAAAGGATGATATGGTAAATAAATACACATACCACTCAGCAAAAGCAAAAACACCCCTCAGGGTACTTTAAAAATATATATATTTTTTAAAGTATATATATATTTTTTTTTTTAAGTATCTTGACTAGAATAATAAGGCACCATTTCAAATATAAATTCCAAAATCTGTAAGAGCTCCTTAAAATTCCTTCTATCTGGATAGTATAATCACATAAGTCAGCACCACGGCCCCTCATCCCCCCAGCAGCCCTAGCTTGGCAAACAGTACGTAAAAGAGCCTTTGGATGCCCTTTTTTAACCTGCTTTATTTTACACCTCTCCCTTGAGCCCCCTCAGACTGTATATTACAATAGGCCACACTCAAAACCTCCAAATGGACTAGTCAAGCATTCTTCCACCCCCAAACCTAGGTTTTATTAAAGCAAACACATTGCTCATGCAACCTTGCATCCAGCTCTTGGCATAAATAATTTAACCACAAGCTGACTCGGTTAGCTATGCTCACGTAATTGAAAGCCATCCCACACAGTTGATTATGGACTTGCAGGGCGGGGGGAGGATAAGGCAGACTCGGCTTGCAGAACGACTGCCCAGGAAGCTGCCTCCTTACTTGCCTTTTCAGCGTCTCTGCAGGTCCAGGGCAGAGCGGCAGCAAGCACCTCATCAGTGCAACTTCCACAGTTCTCTGCTGGTGCGCTGAGCACCACCATGACCGTGCTTCTGCCATCAAAGATCATTTCATTTCTCAGAGGATCAGAGCTCAAGAGGTTCTTGAAGACAAGTTTGAAAATTCTTTGTTTGGGCCTAATTTAGCATTCACATCAACATTAACTTCTTGCTGCACAGCACCATTTCCAGTGTAATTGCTTCTGTTGCATCGCACATACTTACTGTACAGTCAGACACTTCTGTAACAACTGTAACAGAGCCAGAATAGTTCCCTGACAGACTAATTATTATTTTGTCTATAAAGTCCTTGTACTATAGAAAACAGGGCTGAATATTTTCCTTCTAATACAAGTTTTGCACAGAACTGAAAGGTTTTTTGCTGTTCAGCATTTATGAACATTCAATAACTAGGTGCTGCTTTTTTATATTTTTGTATGCATCTCCTGAGAAGGTATTTGACATCCACTCTTAAAGAAGTTTCTCAGGACTAACTCTCTTCAGAGATCCCACTTCTCTAAGAAAAAAAGGTGAAGGAGCAAACTCTGACCAACATATCATTCAGTCATCACAAATCAATATATATTAATACGCGTGTGTATAGATATATATATTACATACACATGTATATACACAGATATATAAAAAGCTGTCCCAGAACATTTCTGCATAAAGCCCTGTACAAACCACTATAAACAACAGGCAAGACAAACAACAAAAACACATCCAGAATCTGCAGAGAGGACTTTAGAAAGGATGTTCAGTGCAATGAAAGGTTGGTGCAGTAAGTTGGTACTCCCCATGAAACACTTCGTACAGCTGGAAAGTATCATGGTAAATCATGTCTCTCTCTGAGACATACAAAAGCTACCCCCTTTCTCAGTGGATCTAACATGTTCGGATTCTTCCAGATAAGGAGCCAATTCAACAGTACTGAGCCCAACTCATGTGAAGAAGTCCATCAATATCAGGCTGTCATTTCTGGACCCCGCAGTAACACACCTTCTAGCCTTCCAATGATCAAGCTTCTGGCTTTGAATTAGAAACATATAGTTTTATACTTTAAGACTTTGGACTGCAACACATCAAGTCAAACTGTCCCTGTACTTGAGTTCTATCTCTATAAAACAGATATGAGAAACCCTCCCTTTATAATACAGATGTTGACAAGATCAATTCACCTCTATATATGAGGCACCAAGGTATTACAATGATAGATATAAGAAAAAAATATATAGAATGGTAGAAACTACAGCTGCCTGATGAGAAGATTCTGACAGGTTTTTTCAGTGATGGAGATTTATTCAGAGGTTCAAGAATCCATAAGTTCAGATGCTCATCTGAACCTCCTCATTTGGGAATAAATATAGGATTTCTATGCTCACATCAAAGATAACACAAAAGCTAGTAGTATGGGACCTTTGGTGAAGATGAGAATGTGATGGTATTTTGACATTCCACTGTTTATTCAGAGTGAACCCAGAAAACAAAGAGGCTGACAGCTTGTTAAGCAAGCAAAATTTAGTAAAGACAAATCGCATGCCCTGTTCAGATTGCTGAAGATTCTAAATACAATATGAGGTTTTGGTGAAAAATTAATTTGGCACTTATTTTCTATCATCTGTTCCACATATTCCAGTGGAATTAACTGTGGTACTAACAACCTATTACTGACATGAGAAGAATTTGAAACTGAAGACATTACCATTAGGGAAGATGACTCCTGTCTCCAGAAAAAATGATCTGTCTCAAACACACTGTGTCTAACATTTCTGCTCTGCTAAAAGTTGGTCACTTCAGTCAGGAATGAACTAAACATACAGTATGTTGGTTTAATATCATACCACCTCAAATTCACAGTTTCAAAAATTCAACTCCAATTCTAATACCATCTATTTGTGCTCCACATAGATAATAAAATAGGAGAGGAAACAAGTATTTATATTATAGGAAGCATGAAAAAGTGAAAAAAAATCGACATTCCAAGCCCATTTTACCATCATGTTCAAGGCTGTAATTTTCATGTTCAAGGCTGAGGTTAATAGAAATTAGATAAAGCTAAGGGCAGAATTCATCCCAAAGCAGTGCTGCTCTTCAAACACGACAGAATAACAGACATCTTGAATTGCCAGAGAAGCGCAAACTAGCAGGATCCTAAACACAGAGGCAGCTGCAAACCGCCTCAGCAGCACCAAGTACCTGGCAGCGCCAACACATTTCGGCAGCAACATGGTGTTCCCACCGCAAGTCCCACGCCTGCCTTGGTATCGCCCTGAACGGCGCAGCGCGGCCCTGCCCAGGGTGCAGGCTCTCCGCTCCTGCATGGCGGGAGAAGGAGAACGGGCTGGAGGCAGCCTTGCCCTCCCGGCTGCTGGCGCTCCTCTCGCTCTCCCAGCTCTTCCCGCAGTGCTGCTCCTCTTTCTTCCCAGAACCGCCCCCCAGGCACGGCTGCCTGCTGGCATTCCCGGGGGGCCAGGTCGCAGGGGGCGAAGGCAGGAGGGAAGGCACTGCCTGCTGTGGGTGCTGCCTGCTGCTGCCACCTGAGTGGGGCTGGCGCCTGGCGAGAGGCCAGGGAGTGAAACTAGATGCTGAGGGACATCGTGCCAAGCCTCTTCTCTCCCCAAAACTCCATGGCCCTTGGTTGGAAATATTACATAGTATTGCAGGTGGTATGGCTGCATCAGGAAAGATTTAACTGGTGAACCCCATGACCACCCTCACTGTCACTAATTCTGACAGAAGTTAGAGATATCCAACCTGGTTAAATATATAAAAGCCATCCAAATTACATAGGAGCAGTTTCATAACTTCAGAAGACAAAGTAGAAATTGCACCTAAGACTACTTTATGGGAATTGTTGGGAGAAGGATGTTGATGGGCTAAAGGCTTTGCAGATGACTGGTTTGATAAACCATTCAATAGTCATTTATTAACTGGAAATACAAAATGAACTCTAACCACTGAACACATGGACAGATTTCAAACCCATGGTTGGGGCTATTTTTTCAAGAAAATTCTACTTTGAACTAGTCACAAAAGTTAAACAGCTAAGTCTTTTAAAGAGCTCTCCTCTCTCTGAGAGAGCAGTATCACCCACTTTTTGTATATTTATTCTATTTCAGTGATCAATATTAAACTTCAGACAGTACCTTGCTGGGGGTGAAAATAGGCCAAAAACACGCCATGGATTCACAGAGGAATGTAATTAATCTGCCAACAAATTGCAAGTTAACTTCTCAGCACCTACTTAACAACAATCTAAAGGTAACAGCGCATACCATAAACCTGACAGCAACAGCCACAGTGCCACATCCTGTCAGTGTGGTTTATAGACCACAGAAGTGAATGAAAACCTGCTTGACTTTACTAAAATTAGGGAAAAAATTGAAGTGGAAATATTATGATTATACTGGTAAGGCAGTTTAAAAGTGCTTTTACATTTTATCTTCCTATCCTAATACCTTTCAGGCATCTTCAGTTCTCTTATCCATCTTTCTTTATTGTGCTTTATCCATTTCTGTATACAACACTTACACGAGCTGGAAGAAGGGACCATTTACTGTGTTGCTACTATCTGAAGTTTCTTATAAAAGACCTCTTAAAGAACATACATTGATGACATGAATTTTAAGTCTAATAAAATTTGTCTGCTACCTGTTGTGTAGATTTGACTCATGCCATACACCTACACAGCATGCAGACAGATATATTGGGTGTTTTTATCCATCTAATTGAAGGCTGCCTTGACTGTTATAGGACTACTTTTGTCCTCCAGTTCTTCAAAAAGATTAAAATACAGTTTACAGATTGAATTCACTAATGTGTTCAGCCATTCAGGACTTGGCAAGCTAGTTTGTACTGCTACCATACAAGCTCAATGCAAAGCTTATCTTGCTTTTATATATCTTAAAAGTTCCACTGTCATGTTTTTCTTCTTCATATGCAAGCAGTTCAGTTTATTCCCAACTCAGCAGCCAAGCTATTGATTAAGTTGGCTTAGGTCAGCCCACCCTGTAATTCCAGCCTCAATCTTTACATTGTTTTCCAATAGCTTTCTTTATTGACTTCAAATTCTTGCTTTTGACTTTAGGATCTTGCTTTTAGCTTTAACCCTGTCTTGTGTTTGCTGAAGTTTTATTTTACTGTTGCCTCAAACTGTCCAGAGAAATTGCAGCAGAATGTAAAGATGTACCTGCTAGGCTAGAGAGGAAGGCACTAAATTAAACATCAGTAAAAAGGCACACACAGCCTTTCACAGACTAGTTTCAAAATATATATTCCCAATTTAATTATATAATATGCCATATCAGAAACAATTTTCCAAGCAGCAAGTTGCACCATTTCCTCTACTCTGCTGCCACTCTGTAGGGCATCACTGATCCTCTCTGCATAGCTCATTTGGTGACCTTTGATAACTAGAGTCCCAAAATGTTTTCTATTTATATGGGTGAATTAAAGACAGCAGGTCTGATTTTCTATCATCTCACACTTTGTGCATTGAATTACATATGTGCTAAGCAAACTGCGTCAAATCTCATCATTGCTATCGGGTAGCATTTCTACTCACTTTGCCCTATGGAGAAGCAGGCACACAAATCAGATTTCAACTGATTTTGGGAGACCTCTGACTGTGAAACTGAGGGCAGAACTGGACTTTTATAAAAGAGGTGGTTCTGATATTCGATTTTACATTTCCCCAAAGTCCAGTGCTGGTTATATTTGCAGTTCTGTACATTTCTGCAGCTGAAGCTAGCATTCTGTCAATGTACTTAGTTTGTGCTATTTGTTTTACTGAAAAAGCATGAGACATTTATATGTGAATAGTTCTAAATATATATATTTTCACTGAACTATAATACTGTTTGGGTTGGTCAGTAAAAGCTTTCAAGAAAACTATGCTACTGATGTGTTTATTTCTGCAAAAATAAATATTCTATTATTTGTGTGGTTGACAGTCAGCTTTGTTGTAGTTCCAGATGAAAAAGAGAGTATGTTGATTAGACAAAATACAGCTACATTCCATCTTCCTCCCCTGCTTCAATAAGAGAAGAACATTTACATATTAATTCCAGAATAGAACAGCTGCATTCCCTAGAAAGCACCATTCATTGCAACTGTGAGCCACTGAAAGCACACAAAAAAAAGGAGCAGGCATAAAACTTAAGGTAGATAGGGACATAGATTTTCAGGTCTGTTTCACGCATCTGTAAAAGCATGTGTAAAAGCCTACCTCTGTGAAGCAGGAGCATCAACAGTACCATGACTTACTGTTTTTCAAGCACAGAATAGTACTGTATTAAGAATTAGATGAAAAATGAGAAATTCTTGTTGGCTGGATTTGCCACTCATATTTCCAACATCTATGAACTACCTGTGCCATTGATGATTTCCCCTGTGGTCAAGAGGTGTGAATTAAAATAGATAGCCTCCCATCATGGCCTCAGAAGGAAAAATTGTGACTTGATTGGTGAGAGGGAGGAAAATCTCTTCACATTCTCAGGACATTTCATGCTTAACCTTCTTGTCATCAAAAGTGTCAAGTTAGACCAGAAGAGTTATATTAGAACCAACTGAGGGACTTTTCCTGATGAGAGTCTTTAAGAATAGCAGCACTTGACATAAAAAGACAGAAAACTACACAACTGAGGGTCCAGTCCTGGAAACACTTACTAATTGCAGGAGTCCCTAGGCCAGTTTATTGGCTTCAGTAGGACTAAGTAGATGAATAGTGACTATGCTCAAAAGCAGTGAGGTTTAATTTCACAGTATACTATACCTGGCAGTAAATCTAGCTTAAGATGCTCTCTCGCTTCCCAAATCACCCCCTCACCTTGGTCACTGACTCCTATTCCTACAGGTAGAACTGTTTTGGGGCCATGTGGTATATTCAATCCGTGCAATTACCCAGGCTAAAAATAACTCTCCAAACTAGCATTGTTTTTAGTTCAGCCTGCCTGAACTCAATCATCAGCATTCTGCTTAATATTCACTAGTGCTGCAAGCAACAACAGCAGAATACTTCATGACAATGTTTTAAGTGAATGCCATTTATCAATGTTTTAGGGAGAAAAAGCAGCATTATTGGTCTTATTAAATATCATTAGTACCTACTGGCCTTGAACTTGAGGACTAGGGAGCCAGCTGTCGTCCGCAAAAAGTAACTGACAGTCTCTAACAGGTTACACTGCGTCCTCAGCAGGTTCAGAGCCACCAAGCACATTTGCCCAATTTCCCAGCCCTGGAGGACTTTGCACGCTCCACAGCCTGCAATGCGGAGTAGAATGCCATCTTTTCTGAAGCCCACAGAATCCCATGCACAATGCCTGATTGTTTCTGTTTTCTGCAAAAAACATAAGCTACATGCTAGCAATATAAATTAGGAGCTTGCTCTGCTGCCTCTTGGAACCTCCAGCAGTGTTTTTATACCGACTGCTGCTTATTCCTCCTCCCCCGTATGTTTTTCTTCTTCTAAATTAGAACTTAATGGAACTTTTGAAAGATATAATCAGAAGTTAAAGGCAAGGTAACATTTTAAAAGCTTATTCAGCTGTAGCTCTGAGATCACACAGTAAACTACCAGGAACTGAAGTCATGCAGAGGAGAAATGTCAACCCTAAGAGAAATGTATTTGAAAGAATAATGGTCAAAAAGAAGAAAGGAAAAAGTAAACATGAAAGGCATTTTAGCATTACCAGAAATGCTAACACCTTCATGTTAGCCTCCTGAAAGACCCAGATGAGATGCTGTCCCTCAACACATCACATGATTTTTCAAAGAAAACATGCCTTGTCTTTCCTTTTTTTCTTGCTTCCCTTTTGTAACATGAGCTCCTGATCTCCCTGGCAATTAGCAACAATATTAACAGCAGCTGACAGTATATCATATTGGTGGATGATGTGTTCAGGAAAACAAGACTGGATGTCGGAGAGATCCTATAAAGAAAAAACATGGCTTCTGCTGAGTTCTGTTAAGAATCATTTTCACGTTTGCTAGTTTTTTAACAACACCCCCTTCCATCACCTGAAGCATTTTATTGACTGTAAGTGACAGTCTGTCGCATTTCTTCTGTCTGTGTTAGCAAAAGCGAACAGGAGTGAGTAGGCCTAAACTTGATGCACTCAATGGTCATCAAGCCGTTTCCACACTATTGTTCTTCAGTATTATCCTTGTAGGCTTAAAAGGAGATATAATGATTATGACTGTCACATTTGAAAATCATACTTTACATTTCTAAAAAGCTCTTCCATGAACTTTCTGCATGTGAATCATTTGAGTAACTTCAGCAGAAGTATTACAAACAGATCAACTCTCACCAAAAATGCCTCAAATCAGTAGTATAAACCTAGCTTGGAGAACTTCAGCATCAATTATACACTTAATGCTACAGAACTTTAATATCTGCATAAAGTCTGTATTTTCATCAAACACAAGGCTCTAGTGATGTCTGTCTGAGCGGTTCAATCGCTTCTTTTAACTAGAATACCAAGGACAGGCTGCCAGAAACTTGCCTATAAAGTAACCGCTTCCTACTTGATTTAAACAAAAGGGTCTTCTTGCTCAAAATACCGTTGTCATAGTCATGATACCAGCCTGGGTTTAATTAAAAGCATTATTGTGCTAGTTATGCATATACTATGTAGCTTTTACAAAAGCAAATTGATATTTTCAAAGAAAAATACACTAATTATTTTAATCAGGATTGAGTACAGAAACATTTTAAATATATAATGAAGTCTCTATGAAAATATTGGTTAAAGGAGTGTTTCAAAAAACCTACATGAAACATCATCATAAAATCATGAAACATTTGTTAAAAATCTTAATTACTAAAAGTATTAATCTTAATTTGGAAAGTTAAGAGATTGCCAACGGTATTTCAGATATTTATCTTTTTCTTTACTGCTTTTAGAAAAAAGTATGCCAACTGAATCATTTCTTAGGTTTCTGTCACCTTGCATGTCTGCTATCCTATTACACAAGATCAAGGTTTTATGGTTACAAAAATATTTATATTTTTATTGCCTTTTCTGGGCAATTCATGTTTAACTTGTCTTCCAGGAGGTTGAATGGCTACCATATAGTTTGCCATGGACATACCAGATTCCTCTGTCTTGCTGAACACAAGTTAAAGCAAGTTAACTGATACAAAAGTTATTTGTATTGATATATTGCTCTGATATAGACCAAAAACACTTTACATCAGCTTATTTTGCAAATGAGTAATAAAAGACAGACTCTTTCTCCCAAAAATTTACCAAATATGACACAAAAAAACTGCAGGGATGGGGGAAAGCATAAAAGAAGAGTGAGACAAAACTGTTTATAGTAGAAACCACTTAGACCAGCTTACTATCCAGTCACTCATGGAATTGTTGTGGGAATTACACCAGAAGAGAATAATACAAATGGATCTGAAGACAGACAAATGCAGCAACTTGCGAATGTGCATAGTGTAGACCAGAAACACATCTGTGGAGCCAGTAGAAGGACACAGCAGAGCAGGCATCTTTCTTTTTGAAGCAAGTCATTGTTCAAAACCCTACCTTCACATTCTTCCTGGTGGATCACACTGATTTAATGGGTTTTGATTGCTTGAAAGAAGAAAGAAACCAAAACGTGCGATCAAATGATTATCTTGGAGATCATCAGGCAGTTTTACATATTGGAGCAAGAGCTTACGTCTCTATGCACACCACTCCACTTGCACAGTTTATTGTCAGATGAAAAGGCAAGGAGGACTAGGAGAAGTCAATAAGTGTTTGTTGATCTCTTGCTTTTTTAATTAAGAAGTTTAGGAAAAGGGAGTGACACAATGTTGGACAGGACAACACTGACAATGAAAGTCATCAGAAGAAGTTGCTTCCAGAAAGTAAGCACTGATGTGAAACAACACAACATACTATGTTTATGTTTTTAGCTTGGCTGGCTGGTAGATTTATATCGATTTCAGAGGGAGATTCTTTATCAAGAGTTGTATTGGCAGCAGCCTTATCTGAAAAATGTTAGAGAAGAGCAACCACTTAAAACAGGGCTAAATCCCTACTAGACTTTTGAATTCAAGCCATCAAGCTAATTAGCTTTATGCACTGAGAACTAACTGCAAATTAAACACCACTTCACTTTCGGAAAGCAGTAATTTACTGCTTTCCCTTGACTA
This sequence comes from Apteryx mantelli, assembly GCF_036417845.1. Taxonomy (NCBI): domain Eukaryota; kingdom Metazoa; phylum Chordata; class Aves; order Apterygiformes; family Apterygidae; genus Apteryx; species Apteryx mantelli. Next base: position 17,462,697 of record NC_089984.1, read on the forward strand.
ATCCACATGTCCTATATATACCTGGACACCTGCTAAGGCACCTGCTTTAGCAGAGAGGGAGAGAAGGGCTTGAAAAATTTTCTTTTGCTGTAGCCCCAATCATCCACTTTCATACATGGGATGATATCGTAAAATAGTCCTCAAGCTAAAGGTATTTCTGCACAAACGAGTACAATCACACACTCACAACTTCCGCATTAAGATAGCTGGCCACAAAACAACTTGGATCTGGAAACAGTACAGCTGATGGTAAGCAGAGTATCAGTTTCGGTGCTTCTCTAATACGGTTACCTGGCAGGGTAAACTTGTGTTTATTTTTCAAAATACTGCATAGATGCACACTTGTTTTTTGTTTCGTTTTGTTTCCTCTTTACCAGACCTGAATGCTAGAAGTTTTCCTCCCAGAACTTTGAGGGAAGGGATAAAAAATAATAAGGAAAATACCAGGTATGCATACCTATGTACAAGAAGACATTAAGGTAAATAGAGCCATGGCAAGGTTTTCAACACAATTACTGCACAAGTCAGGACACTTTTAGTTAAGTGTACAGAGTTAAAAGATTAGGGGAGATGCAGAATCTTCAGCTTTTATAGAAAGATGACAATTTTGTTTAAAGCCATGCAGACAAAAATCTGCATAAGTTCTCCCCTGTTTCCAGCATCACACACAAAGGGATGGATATTACTATTCTTCAGAATGTTTTTACATTAATTTTTAAACCAACTAAACAGAAGATACAAGTTGTTTAAGTACATTTCTCATCTGTCTTCAAATACAGTTCTCTGATCATCAACATCACTAGTGATAAATATACCCTTTCTAAAATACAATGACAACATGTAAAAGACCACAGGAATAAGGAAAGGAATTACTTCCCCTCAAGTCTATAACTTTTCTTATTACGTGTCTGTGCAATAGCAGGTAGGCAACGGAGGAATAGCTTAGCAGGGGCGTCTGCATGTTTGCATGCTTCACCCACACACAGTAGTGACATTGCTGATAACATTCTGTGTGGAAGCCAGCTGTAAATCTTAGAAAGAAAAGGAATTAATTCCTGTTCTATCTTGGAAACATCCCCCTACGGTCCTTCTCCTCCCTTATCCCTGCTTCTAATACAACTGACTTTTCCGTTTTGCAGGCTTTTATCCTACAGTTACATGAGACTGTGTAAGAGAGATGAGAAAGAAAAATACTCAAAATCATTCAGAAAGAGAAGAGGAACTATGGAACCTAGGAAGAAGAGAGTTGGGCTAGATACAGAGAGAGCTCAGATAAGCTGTACAAAACTGGGAAATCTTCTGGTAAACAGCCAATAGAGGTAAATGACCTTCTTTCTCCATTACTGAATTATCAAGAAATAAATGTGGTCCCATGAAAAGGAAGATGCATATAAAGTTATCTGCTCCAAAAATGCAGTTATGTTTCCTACCTCTTCAGATAGTATCTTAATAGTTTCCTGCCTCTTCAGATATCATCATACTGCTTCATCTCTACGATGCAATGGCAGATAGTTGCCTCTAACTTTTTCCCATCACACATCACTGCCGCTTTCCTTTCTCTTCACACTTTCCCTCCTCCACCCTCCACATATTTTTCATCTTTATTTTCTCTTCTCTATTCGTGTTTCCTTACACTCACTCATGCTGTAAATTTTCTCTTCCCCTTTAAATTTTATTCATTTAATGTTTTTATAATTTTACTGCCTTTCTACCCTATTTTTCATGCCATCACAAAGTCATATTGCCTAGAGTGGAAAGCTAAAATTGCTTAGGTATTTTAACAAACTGTTTGAACGACTAAAGGTTACTTTCAAAAAGAAACCCATCAAATTTAAACATGTTGTCTTTGTTTAAAATTTCAGTTTTCCTCAAACTTCATTGAACCTGGAAGTTTTCAAGCAGCTGTTTTTGCAAGTTCTGTTTATCTGAACACAAAAAGATGAGATGATGTTCTGCCTGGTTGTTTGGAAATTCTTTCAAACCCCCTAAACTGGAAGATTACCTTCAATGAATGAAAGGATTCCCTTTAATTATTTTCCTTTGTAGCAATCTCCCTGTTGGCAAATTCTCCCCCAAGCATAAACCCCTTTTAGGGACTTTTTTCCTGCTTTATCTTAGCTGGCCTGCACTTTTTACAGAACCCTAACATTACTCAGATTCAAGAGATCAAGGTGTCTTCCCAGCATGCTTTGGTATGAAAAGCCACAACTACATCAAAGTCCACAGATTTATACCTGTTAGCACTAAAGCAAACATAACACTGACCTTCTTCCAGATGGCAAGCTGGCAATCACATGTATTTCATCAAAAAATCCTTTCTTTCATCTCAAAGTAGATGCAGGCTATAGGTGTTCACCAACCAGCCTGCATATAGTTGTTAAAGCAATTTCTCTGAACAGCCAGGATTTGCAAGGGTTAGCTTGTTGGGTGCCTCAGTTGGGTATTTGTTTAAATCAGCTTCATGGTACCTAAACCATACTGTTTAATAAGTGCCTGAGTAGTAAGTGCCAAGGCTCGGGTGCAGGCCAAGGTGCCCCAAAATTGACTCTACCCACCTCATTTCTGAACTGTTTGGCCCAAGTTGCTTACTGTTCTGCAGGACTGATTTACTTAAAATGAACTTAATAGCAAATAATAACGTCTTTCTTATCCCAGTTTCCATATCATATGGAAATAATTATGGTATTCACGCACACTGTATTTGTCAGGAATAATTCACAGTCAGGTTTATGTCTTCCAGTAGTCTTGAAGATTCTTTGTGGCTTTTATTATTTGCAATCGTTACTTATCACCAAAACAGAAAAAAAAGCTTTTGCAAAATGCAGCATTTCAGTTACAGTGATGCATTCCATTAACCCTTTTATTCTGTGCTTTTCTTTACTCTTAAAGGTAATCAATACCACAGACTCACGAATAGTTAAACTCTTTAAGATCCCCTATTTTAAAAGTAATTTAAAAGTCGTACAATGTAAAAATGCTGTAATCAGGTCATGGTATTTTCCAGATAAATTAATTACCCGGGAGTATTTCTAGTAATGTTTCAATTTGGAATCTGTTCTGAATACACTATACAAACAGAAATCATTCTTGTGCAGAATGTGGAGGGTAGATGTGTATAAAGCAGGGACTACAGACAGCCATATAAAGATTATTGCACAAAGAAATCCTGGCACTAATTGCTGCATTTGTGCCACCATCAGCAAATTAAGATTCTGAAGCACAGAGAAGCCCAAATTCAGCTGAAACACATAAAGAACTCAATGTGGAAATATATTGGAAACCTGGAAAGGTCTTGGGCTTTGATGCTGGTATGACAGACAAATTCTGAAGTGCTGTACAGGTATAGCCATGCCTAAACTAGATGCTCTGAATGCAAAAGAAAAACGCTCTCTAGATTCCCTAGACTAGAAGAAAGGTTAGATTTGCCTTTATATGAGTAGTGTAATTAAGCTTTCGTACTTAGTGCTTCAGAAGGAACAGCAACAGGAATAGTTACTCTGACTTACAGTAGTGACTTAAATTCTAACTAACCAGCAAAGTGCAAAATAGATTATATTCAGTAGCAAGGGAGACAGATACTTCCCTGTGTTCAATCAGTTGTAAATTCTGTGCATATTTTCTGGAGAATCAACATATTCTGATCCCCTCCAACAGACTGATTAGAGCCTCAGGACATTCAGGGTCAACTCAGAAAAATCTGTCCCCCAAATCCTACCAACTTGCTTTACCAGGGTGATGAAAATTTCTGCTTTTTGAATAATTGTTATGGGCCATTCATGCATGTCTATTTCCAAAAAAACCCTCAAAAACAGAATGTTATGCCTTCCCTCCTCCTCATCCCTATGTTCTCATTCATTACAAATTGATATTTATTGGAAATAAAGTCAACTTTATACTTGGAGTTGAGCAAATTGCCTAGCTTCTATATACAAGCTATAAAACTGCAAAAGCAAATCAGATGAGTGAATATTCTTTCTTTTTATTCCATGGAGATGAATTTAGGATGGATTTATCATTATTTGAAACTTTACACAGATAACTCAGATTTTGTTAACTCATGGTGAATGACTAACCCTACAGACCCTGCCAAAGCATTATTAGATTTTCAAGTTAGGTTATGCATGCTTTACATCACTGGAAGGTTTCAAAGATGTCTTAAACACATAAGGACATTTTCAAGTTAAATTACAGCCTCATTTGACATAAAATGATTATAATACAAAACAAGGTGAAGACACTATGTAAATTGACTGGTAACTATCTTGAGACTCTTTTTTAGAAAAGCATGAAAAATTCTCAGCCAGCTCCTTGAGAGCCAGATTCCTCATGAGCACACTATCTGCCACTGCACTCAGGTCCGGCTATTGGAAGACGTTACACCTTTCTGCTACTATGCTCACTTTGCCCTTTGATGCTCCTTCTTCACATTTCTCCTAAGAGAATTTTTCTGCTTCAAACAGGGAAAAACTAGAGGTAATCCTTCTTTCTTTTCACTGAACTAAATCTCCAAGTTTGTCCCTCTAGAATATAGGAAAAGAAACAAGGAGAGGCAGAAATGTGATAGAGCAGTACTTTCTCAAGAAGAAAAAGGTGGCGAAACTTTCAGAACCTAATGAAAGAAGCTGCAACAGAAATTAGCTGTGGCTGTTTTCCAGGCCTAGCAGGCTGCTCCTGCCTACTCTGCTGCTTGCCATTTCCTTCCACTGCTGAAAGCTGTAGGCAACCTGCAGTATTGACCTTGACTCTCTACTCAAAGTTCCAATTTCAGCAAATCTTTTTGCAAGAAACAAGGGCAATATACTTCACTTTTACTATTTTCTTTAAAACAGTAAAGTAACATATGATAACATTATTACGATCATTTGATCTTTCAGCCAGGACTAGCTGATTTCCATTACAACTGGAAAATGAGGCCAAAATAAGATGCTTAAAAAAATAAAAAAGGAAATATATAAGACCTCAAAACATCTGAGTGTCATTGCATATATGTATTTGCATTCCAACACTAGTCAAGATACAATTCTAGAATTCTTTAGCAGTTATATCCTGTGTGGAAAGGTTAGAGATATGAAAGAAAGTTTATTAAACAAAAAGGATATTCGTACATTCTGAGAACGCATATCCAGCCTGAAAGAAGAGACAGTATTCTTCCAATTCACTTAGCTCTCCCCATCCTTTTAAAGAAATTACAATGACATAGAAAGTGGTAAACAGGATTCGTGAATGGTAATATAAATCTCAGGAAGCAAAGCTGGGGGTATGCCATCAGGGCTGGCACTGACAAATTAGAGAGAGTACCTGTAGGCCTAGTTGTACTAGTTGTACTTCTGATATCAACTGCAAAATACCAGCAGTTTTAAATGTCTTAAGTGCATTCCGTTTATATTATAGCACTGCACATGCCGCTCCCCTACAACCACTTATAAAGTTTTTTATCTATATTTATTTCCTTTTCAGATTCATTGTCATCTGTAATCTAAAACTATGTTGTTTGCTACTGTATGAATATGAAAGTGATGGATAAAAAAAGTCTATTTTTCTTTTATCCCTAAATTTCATTGCACATGACATTCTGTCTTTACACTCCTTCAGGAACAACTGACCTAGCTTGCATATTAAATGAATGAAAAGAAAGTTCCCTGAAAATAAAAGATGTTGTTTAAATGGCAAAACACTTCCAAGTGCATTCATGTTTCCCTTTAGCTTATGGCTGGGGAGCTAATGTAATTTAGATCGGTGTCCTGTTAGTATAATAACAAGAATGATATATGTTACAGAGGAACTAGCAGACTAGCTTCTAGATAGAATTATCTGCCTGGGGAGTATTTGATTAATTGATGAACCTTCAAGTCCCCTGGCACTTCAGAGTTTTAATTCAAAGGCAATAAACAGAAGTTTTGTCTTATTAAGTTTGAAGAATTTTGAAAACTTATTTAGAGAGCCTCATACATCAATACTAATAACTCTCTGAGCCAGATTCAGGATTGAATCTACATGAATGTAACTTACACCTTTTCTTCTGTCCCAAAATACATTTGGTTGCATACATTTGGAGCCCCCTAGACCCATCTACAATTTAACATATCTCTAAGTCTAAACACTAGTGGTTTTGCTGTCACCAATTTTCTGGACAATTCAGCTGACAGCAAGATGGTTTTGCAACAACATGAAACAATCTACTCTTTAAGAGATCTTCTCCACATTCCAATCAGAAAAATAAATTAAAGGACACCTGACAGGCAGCTGCAGTGGGTTAAGGTTGCAGGTAGTGAGCATGTACATTTACATTCTGTAACCTACTGCAAGGCAGAAAAAACAAATCACAAAGTCAATGAACCTATCTTTTTACAGACCTATGTATAATTTTAAAAAGGTAGCAGAGACAAAGTGCATGATTCTACAACCATATATCCAAACCATGTTTCAGTTCAAACATTTTTATTTTGCTAGTCCCCTTAGAATTGCTTTCTGAGTGCTATCTTGCTCATTACTACCATCTGGAAAAAAATATGTGACAATCTTCCATGTTGCCTATGATTTGGATTCAAATTCAAGATACAGCTAATTTATATGTGCCTTGGCAGGCTTCCTCTTCATTTCAACTGTTTGCTGTTTGGCCAGGATCTACTAAAGTGAAATCCATAAACAGGTAAAACAGGTTGCTGTGGCCTATCATTCTAATCCCATAGTGCAGCAGAATTAATATCCCTTTCTGGAAACATCTGAGATTTGAAGTTATTAGATATAAATTTAAGATATTCAGAATGAAGTAAGGTAGATTTCTGATTCCAGCTTTAGCAACTATTTGCTGGCTGCATTATTACTTTCCTGAATGAATATGTGAGGCTACCACTGCATCATCTTTCTTTACTTTTCAAGAAAGCTTTTCCCTTTATTAATCATTCATGTTCAAAGTTCTTACGGACCTTTTTTTGACTCTCCTGGTGAAAAGCACTTAGCTGGCCATGCAGTCATCTCTAATGCAGCTTTTCATACCTGCTACAGGGTGTAAAACAGCACTGATGGGATAACTGGGGATACTGTAGGCTGGTCTGTTGCAGCCATCTGGGCCTGCGAAGTTTCAAAGGCCAGAAACAAACATTTCCTTTAGTCTTACTCTGAGCATAAAAAAAAAAAAAGCTACAAAAGAGTTTAAAAAACCCTCAAACCACACATCTACTTTTTATATAGGTCCCTTTATAAGAATATATAAACACCAGAAATCTGGCATTCCTGAAGAAGGAAAAGAAAGCCATTTTACCAAAAAAAGATAATGACAGATTCTTGGCAGTAGAAATCAACATAGGACTTCAGTGCTTTAAAAACACTGAGATCATATAAATTAGAAACTACAGTGAGAAAAGCATAGTAGCTGACTATCCTTTTACCTTAAAAGAGCAGAAAAGAAAAAGATGGGTCCTGTTCATGGTGTAAAGAGAAGAACAGCACTCCAAAAAGTTTGAGTTCGTATCCAGCAAACTCAACACATATGAGGAAGAAGAAAATCTCAACTTGCAAACCTAATAAATTTTACCTATTTCTAATTGTAATGAGCATGATCTAGCTTAAAATAGATTTTCTGGTTTGAGGGTACAAATTTTAATGTATTGATTTTGAAGTCTGACTTCCAATGATTTTCTAAGATTTTGGTTCATGTTGCCAAAACAATCTGGGTCACTTTCTAATGGTCCAAATCAATTGAATATTTGTTGTTGGTTTCAAACTGTATAGAAAGATCCTCTCTTTGACACTTTAAGCTTCCAGATAGCTAGATCGAATTATAGCTGTCACTCACTGGAAAAATCCACTCCTTACAGATGGCAGTCACAATAAAAAAACTTCACATACACTGAAGAAAAAGTAGGAGTGAAAATAAACCTCAATTCCAGACAATTTCATTCTCTGAGACCCATTCTGAAACTAACCATATGTGTGACATCAGTCAAAGAAATGTTCTTTATAAGGTCAGTCTTTTGTACCGCTGACTACACAAAAAAAGGAAACAGTCTACCTCCAAGAAGATTTTTTTCTATGTTAAGACTACCAAATCTTGTCCTGTATGCTGTAGCACTCAAGGTGCTCAGATCATCACTGGCAGTGCTCCATTACTGGTATCTGGCCCATTCTCTCATCCACACACACTTTGGTCCATCTACCTGAGCCCTGGACTTTGAATCTTCTGAGGCTGGAATGACTTTTTCCTGCACGTTTGTAAATGGCTCCAAAGAGTGGTGCCCTGCTCGTTGGCTAGTAAATAGCAGTTTACCGCAAACAGTAGTCATACAGAATACATATAGAACATATACATATAGAAACATAGACACACACACACAAAAAAAGAACATAGAAATACACAGAAACAGTGGTAGTCATCTCTCCTGTTCTTTTGGGATAGCCTTTCACGTTTCAGGTTCCTTAAGGAAGTGCAATTTTAGATTAAATAGGATGGGAGTTTGTAGTCCTAAACCGTCACCTAGATCTCAGACATTTCTACATGAACCAAGTTTTGCATTGCCATTGCTGAGAAGTTTTAATTTGCTTCATGATGATTCCCAGAACATGAATAAAAACATAGGACACTAAGTATTTGCTTTTAGTAGAGTAAGAAAACAGAAATGTTTTGTCATGTCTGTTGCTTTTTATACATACTTCCCCCTGTTAATTCTTCTCTTTATAGTTCAAGATTCTTCAAATCACTGTCAAGTCCCATTATGGTGTGAATACTGAAGACATTTTCACTGAGGTTGTACTTGTTGCTAGCAAAGAATCGAATTCTGTCTTCACTTCAAACATGCTGTAGTAAACAGCATAACTTAGACTAACTGGGACTAGAATTCATTCTTGTAAATGCAGTGCTGATCACGACATGGAAATAATTTGTTTAGACTCTTAAATTTATTATTTGTTCTATCGTCTTAACATTACAGAGTAACCACCTGGAAAGCAGCAAAGAAAAAAACATAGAAGTAAATAGTAAATGCTTCGAGTAACTCCTGATTGCAGAGGAAAAATAATAAAAAAAAAAAAAAAAACAAAACAGAGTGACAGACTTCTCTTTCAAGAAAATAGCTGGTCAGAAAATCTGGATCTTGCTGATCCAAACCAATAAGGTAATTTCAGCTCACTAATGCACATTATCACCATTTGTTACTCTGTGCTCAGACATCAGTGAAGCTAGCTTTTCTGTTTAACTGCAGGTAAAAAACTAGTCTTATATGCAACCACAATAACTGTGATTTTAGAAATATATCATGATGATAATTGAATAGTAGCAAGGACATAATGGCATATATAGCCTCAATCCCACAGCATAAAATTGACAAATACTGACCAGAAGCCAAAGTTTTCCCCTTTGCTTTTCAACTCATTAGTTATTTAAGCAATGGAAAAGGAGTAAAATATATGATTGCTCAACCAGAGTAACAGAAATTTTGTAGTTTGTTAAATACATATAAAAGTAGCTATAATCTCCACAGGGCAATGTGGAAAAAAATCAGACTCAAAATAGTGAGGGACTAAACTATTCCTCCATTTCATAACAGCAGTTCAATATGGAAGGAGAACAAGATGGCCCCTTCTTCAAGATGTTATTTGTATAAGTTTGTTCCAATCTTCTTCTAACCTCGCTTCCTTTTACTTTAAATAAGTATCTATTAGCTCTCATAAGCTGGACCAAATAGAAATTTGATTACAAAAGACCAGGTCCTACCTAGAGAATGATTAGGAACTGTTACACAGGATGTGGCAAAAGTCTGGCTCCGTATGTCCAGAGAAGATTACTCCTGTAAAAGCCACGGTGATGCTGGTGTTGGACGGGGCCCACAGGCTCAAGCCGCTACAAACAGAGAAGGGTCTCAACAGGCAGGAAAATTCCACTAAGAAAATGAAAAGGCTTTTTGTTCTTTTCTAACATTTTCTCACCTGTCTTAAGATTCAGTGTTGCACTTCCACATAGGAAACGTTCTCTATTTTCACTCATACAACCCACACCTCAAATAGTCCACTCCCATAGATGAAGGCTTCTATTCAAGTAAGTATTCAGATAACCCACACTCAAGGATTATCTGGGACTGAAAGTATTCACATGAAGACACAGCACCAGGTTGGCATGCAAGATACTGGCCTGGCAGGACCTTCCTTCCCCATAACATCCCTCCCTTTCCTGCATCACTACTCTTTTCATCCCTGTGAGCTCTATTCTACCAGTTTTTGTGAAAGCAAGCAGTGGTTGTGAAGACTCAGAAACCAAAAGGGAGAGGGCGAAGGAGGGATTCTGCTGCAGACAAGTAGATACAGCAGGGAGAAGAGCTGTGAACAGAAATTACCAGACAGCAACAAGGAGGAAAAGTACAGCTTCAGAGTGTAGCGTAAAGGGAAACTTGTTCCAAAATTCCTTTTTCTCCTGAGACGTAGGTGGATCTCATAGATGGATCTACTACACAAACTTCCCTTGACTTTCCTGTACATGCCTTAGACTTGCACTGCAGCTCAGTACCAGCACCTTGAACATAAACCCCACAAGTTATAGGAAGAAAAGTACATCGCATTTTAGTACTTAACTACCAAAACAAACGGAAGCTTTTACCTCTCCTTTGTCAAAATAAAAAGAAAAGCCCACACTCCAGCTTGTGACCACCGTTACTATTCTATTTCCAGTGCTAACCAGAAATCCATACAATTCACGAAACCCATTGAAGTTGACCTGCTCCATCACATTAGACTTGAAAGCCAAATATCATTGAGATGCCATAAAGGAAAAATCAGAAGTTTGGGTTTCCTCATTTCAGTGCATACCAAAATAATAACATTGCTGATTCTAAACAATAACTAAAGCGTAAATTTAAACAATACCTGGGAATGCCTGAGAGAAATCAAAAGCAGCTATAGGATTTCTGCACTGAGCAAAGAAAATAGAAAAAACAGATGTTACAGCAGACAGCATATCCTGGTTTTAGGAAATGAGACACAGCAGGGATCACAACATTTAAATCAGTCACTACTTCTTTCCTAGTTATTTCCTTTAAATGATGTGTTCTGATATTTGCAATCTCCTTCCCTTTGCCTTGCCGCACACACAGTCATGTAATAATTTTCTCTTCTTAATTAGTATTTTTAAATGAATTTATAGAGGAAAGCTACACTAGCATCCAGCATCCCAGTTGCTAATATCAGAGTCCTCAGGAGTAATCAGAAGGAACACAGCTCTGACCTGCTTATTTATTTATTTTTGCCAGCAGGAGTCCTGCACCAGCAGTTCTCCTTAGTCAAAAAGTTTTCTTTTTATCAAGAGAACAAGTACATGAAAGGCAAGGAGACTGGAGAGAAATGCAGTCTGGGTGCACATGGAAGAAATGAGTGAGCAGAGACTAACCAAATGGTACGACTGCACTTATCTCAGTGATCCTTTCTGCATCAACATAGTCATCTTCTCCCTTCTGATCAACTCTCTGATGCAGCATTAAAGCAGTTTCCCCATATTACTTTATTCTTTGCATACAACTGGTACCTGCTTCAATCAGTTTAATAAAATATGACCTGTGAGTTACTATTCCAAGCCATTCTGTGTCTGTTAACAGAGATGTACCATCTTCCAGCAGAAGACACATTAATGCCTATCACATGAGTACACTGAAACTGGAAGCAAGAAGTCAGCTCTGATGCAAGAGAAAAGAAAATATCTGCAAAAAAAAACATCAGCAGGGGTCCAATTAGTAATTTTTCTCCTGATTAAGCGAAGGAGAACCAATTAAGGATCAAAAGTAATAATAAAAACAGAACTTACAGGAATACCTATGTACTAAAGAAGTATTTAATTCTGCCAGTAGAACAATGAGGCCAATTACATTTGCAAAGATAAGGTTGAATTGTCAGCCCTTCTCCTCCTGAAGAACAATCCAGCATACTTGCTGGAGGCTCTTGGGATATATATGTACTTTGCAATGAACTACCTTTCTTGACATGTAATTTAATTAACTGAAATAAAGTTTTTAAAAAATAATAAAATAAAATAAACCCCAAATAAAACCCATTTTTTGTGTTCTATTCTTTTTCCTAACATCATCTGTGGGGTGTTCTCTCCTGAGCATCTGGGAGTCATCATGTCAAGCTCCGGATATTAAATGTACATGAAGTTCTCTGCAGGCCTAATGAGTTACAACAGAGGTCACATTCTCCACTGCCCAAATGTAATTTGAACAGTTCGATGCAACAAGAATAGGGACATATCTATGTATAAACATTTCTGACAGTAAAAAAAAAAAAAAAAAAAAAAAAAGGAAAAAGTAAATTCTGCAATTTCTCTTCTTTTCTACAGCAGAAACATCCAAATGGTGATGCACTGAGGTTTCCTTTATCACTGCCGATATCAGTGGCATTTTCATAATTACTGTTCTGTTAATTTTTTTTTCACCTAGTTTCATATGACTAGTAAAAACATGTGATCTGGTATGCGAAATATGTTCCGAGAGCTTGGAAAGGATCCGAACTGTTTCCAGCTTGCACTCTTAAGACCTGAGAAAACAATAGATTTCACAAAATCAACTATAAACACTACATTGCTTCTAAAGTAACCTTTTCTCTGCTCCAACGGTGAAATTAGGATCATTCTTCATATTTCAGAGAAAAGAAGAAAACATATTCAAATATTGTTAGAGGAAATAAAACATTTCACATATGGATAAAAGCTAGCTTGCTAGCATGGCAGGAAGACAAGCTGAACAGGATCATTTCTGCCAAAACCATTAGCAAATTGCCTTACAGTGACTAGCTTGGCTGCAACTCTTAGATTCTTAGGTTTTATGGTTTGTAATTTTTTTTTCCTCCTCTGCTTTTGTTTTGATTTGGGGTTTCTTTGAGAGGAGGAGAGAGATTTGAGTAGGGGGAGGAACAGGGAATTACATTAATCCACACATAGTTTATATGTTAAGTCATTTCTTCTGAATATTTTGCTACTTAGGTACATCTGGCTTCATTTAATGTCAATACTTTAACTGGATCACATTTTTGTTGCAATAATCTACTATACTTTAATGAAAAGTTTGAAGGAAGCAGAGGCTAAACACATTTCATCCTTTTCTACCAGTTCCATATTGCTGCCACGGTCACTGACCATGTAATCATATTATTGGTCCTTACTGCTTTCCTGGAAACTGGGAAGCCAGAAATATATGACATTATATACATATAAACACACACACACATATAGAGTGCATTTTCACAACACCTATCTCTCTCTGTTTTTCAGTAACACTCTTATTTTTGATGTTTAAAGAATTTTTCTGCGTTCTCCATTATATGACATCATTTGCTATTATGCATATCCCCTGCTGGAAAGCAGCCAACACAGATTGTTCCGAACCCCCCTTTCTCCATCTCCTGACAAACTCACAGTTTCAAGCCCTTCCTCAAAACACTTAATCCTGCTGCTGTTGTGAACTGAGCATTAGGGAGGAATCCGAAGCCATGACAACAGCTCGCTTCCTGAAGCCTCTGCTCTGAGCCACGCTTGAGGCGTCTCTATTGCCCAGGCCAAACAGTTCACTGTGCTCAATAACTCAGCTGCTCGTCTCTATGGGGCGCTGGTTTTAATGTCATTCAATCAGTTTAATGTCATTCAATCTCTAAATGTCTGAAATTTGGATTCAGCTCAGCAAAAACACATGAAAGTTCATAAGTTCCTGAAGCTTGCAAAAGCTTCTACAAAGTTTGTCTGCATTTCCAGTTTGGGCAAGAGAAGTTGGTATTTCTGGCATTTTTAAATTCCAGGATAGAAATAGAGTACAGAAGTGCATATTTAATAGCATTTCAATTCTATCTGGGAAATTTTCAACCAGCTCAAATTCTAGAGATTTAAACAGAGAAACAGTGACCCACAAAATGCAGGAAAACAACTATTCAAAAAACGAAAGAAAACAAAATGAAAAAGCTGGTAACTAGTCAGTGCAAGTGTCCCTCATGGATCTATATATCTAACACAGCAGGTGCTAATTTCAGTTGAAATACTTAGTACTAGTATAATGATATAGAATGCCATATATATATATCAACAATAGATGACAAGAAACTCTTGGATACACAACATACAAATTCAGCCTGTAGAATTTACCAGTCCGTGGTTTCACCAGCTCATTAGATCTTTCGAAAAGAATCACATAAGTACAAATCTAGAGCTGTGGCAGAGGGTGAAGAGTTTAGCATATGCCAGAATACATGCATCATCACAAACAGAGATCAGATTTTTTCTTCTAAAAACAGTCTTTGTCTAGCCCACTGAATATTTAGAATAGTAGATGTCTGGCTTCCTTTTCTTTCCCACTGGCTAGAATAAAGTATTAAGTGGACAAGAGGTTGTTTTTGTGAGTAAACTTTCATGTTTTCAAACCAGTTAAACTCAGAACATTGACCTTCATTCAAAAACATGGGGTCAAAAGCATTATGTTAATTTATACAAGCTGAAGACGTAATCTCATGATCTACAAAGACTGCTAGGGCTCTACAGCATCTGGACGTCCCAGGTTAGAGTTGCAGAATCCTTTTCCTACAGGATGAAGTGCTACATCGACATAAACAATGTCAACCATTATTCACAGGACAATGAGTAGAGGGCTTGAAAGAACAGTTTTATAGCTATGAGAACAAGGGTGCTGATAAAACCTCCGTGGAAAGCAACTGGAAGATCTTGCACCTAAATATGATGTTTGAACTACAGAGTTAACACCACCACCACGTAGAGAGCCCCTATCAGGCAACGTGATCATTCCTTTTAAGCACTGTGAAAAAACAAACACTCCTTCAGCAACGGAGATAGGAGGATGGTTTGGTAACCCAGGACTAATGACTTGCCTTTTAAAAACAAACAGAAGTGGAAAGGCAGTTCACTTTTTCAGAGCTTGACTCCTGGCAGCGGGAGAGTTAGGTGTGTACAGTCTGTTCTGCAAACTCCTCCGGCGGCTTGAATTGTTTGTTCTTGCTGCGTGAGCAGCACTGAAACTAGCACACAGGAAACACAAGGTACAGGGAGTTGGTCGGGGAGAGAGTAAAATCAGGGTATGTAAACAAACTAATGAGATCAGTGCAAACAGCAATAGCACGCTGCGTTACAAGAAGCTTGTAACCTGCTTTGTATATTCAGGCTGCCCTTATAACATCACCAGCCTCCTCCTCCTCACTGGGACTTCTGGCTCCTCAGCAGAGAAGTAGATGAAGTGCTTTGGCTAGGGAAGATTCCTCCAAAAATTCCACAAGCAGGGAAATTAAAGGCTGTCGGTCATGTTATATGATTGTAAGAGCATTCTGCAAATTATTCAATGCTTAGCAAACAAAAATTATGACTTTTTTTTTTTTGTGCATGTGGAAAAGATGTCATTACAAATAGATATGCATATGAAGCATGAAAGCAATACGAATAAAACCTGTCATGGGGCCCAAGTTTCTTGCCCTCAGTGCCAGAAGAGGCCTGGTTCTCTAACCCTTTGTAAGGAAGTGGTGCAAAGAAACAACTAGTATTTTCCAAAATGTTACGAACAGGAAACCAAGGCAAATGATACTGTACATGGCTTGTCAAACTGATACATTGATTTCCTCTGTTATGAAGTTTACATGAAAACTGAAAAAAAACTCTGGCAAAGTACACATCCCAATAGTACAAGGTACCTGCTCACTGAGATTATTTGATGAGCCTCAAATTGGTGTGAGCTTTCTGGTTTAAAGTGATTTTGCATTCCTGAGAAATAGGCGCATCTACAGGCATGGTCTGGTAAAATTTCAATTCCCTATAGGACTGACGTTTACTTATATGCATCCTATGTGCATAATTACTGGGAGAAAAATATTTTCAAAATCAAATATGTGAGATACAATCATGTTTGCTCATGGAAAACCATTTTCATTTACAACCTTTTGCTAACTTTGAAGTTTAATCTAAATTAAACCCCATACATAGATACAGTTACTTTCACTCTTCTCAAAAACAGCTAGCTATTCAATCTAGAGTATCTACCAGTCAGAAATTTTCTAGGATACATTACTTAACTTCTAAAACATAGCTGATGATTTAGAGTCCATGCTCTCAGTTCTGGATGATGCCAACTTCTACATACAAAGAGCTGTGCCTGCGTTTCCTACTCTTTTTTTATTCATAAAAAAATGTGGCTATGTTGTCAAATTTAAGTGACCTCAACTCATTTACATGCATATATCAGAGAAGAGGGTGTACATAACAGCTGAATACAGGTGGCCCATGAAACAAGCCAAGGCTTCCTGCTGGTCTTACATATAATCAATGAGCCTGCAGTGCATTCACTGATGAATTGGACAACGATATTGAGGGTCTGAGTCATATTCAATCAAATCTATTTCTAGCAGCTTGTCAGGGATGGTGGCAGATCCATTTTGCAGTGCTGCACACACACCAACCCACTGGGGAAAAGTGTGTGTGTGGAGATACACACACATGCATACACACACACACACATATATGTATGCATAAAAAATTGAATAGGTTTTTCCAGGAGAAAATTTTAATGAACTTCCTTGTTTGCCTTTTCTTAGCTGTAACTACTATACTGGCCATTCTGAAGCCTTTTTTCCTAACAACATGAGAATTAAAGTACAGAGAAGCATATTCACAAAGCTGTGGTCAGACTGAAAGATAAAACATTACATTGGCATTCTCAGCCAAACCTACAAAGCCCAGCAGGGACAGATCTGTAAGTTACCTAGTAGATAGGATGAGATAATGAATTTAATAATTTGCCAAAATGCAGACATGCAAACCTCAAGGTTTCATGCTGTCAATATTAGAGGATAGGTTGCAATCTTGATAGACTTCATGTGTTAGTGAGCACAAAAAGCCAGTATGGATTTGGCTATTCTGTAGCTCTTGCCCTTTGTCTCATTAATGAATACGTAGCCCCACATGTACTAGGAAGGACTACCCAAATAACTGGTCCTTCAGGGAACAGAACTATGGGAACTGACTACTGAAGCCAAATGCAGGAACTGCTCTGAGAAATGGATGTTTCCTAGATTTGCTGTACTGGAAAGAAAAAGGATAAAAATAATCAAATTTAAATCACTTTTTGTCTTTCAAAGGTCCAAATAAAGTTTCATTTGGAAAATGTGCTGTGATTGCACAAAGGCTGCATTGTGAGAAACAAGCATTCAAGAGAAGCAATGCTGAGGGTTTCATTCCTTAAACTTGGGACCCTCACCAAATCCAGATCCTCTTTAAACCTGATCTTTCTTCAGTTCTGCTTATCAGACTTCAGCATTCTGATTTCACATTGTTTTAAGGCAGCATCCAATTCAGGGACCTCAGTAGCTATAATATTTTATGCCAATTGAAGTGGAAGATCATCTTTGCTTCCCGTATTTTTTGTGTAATGTTGCTGTGAAACGCTAAAAAAGATGCCATGTTCCACCACAGAGGTAAATGCAACAGGTAAATGGGTCACTAGGAGTCTATTAGGATCTTCTTGAATGGACTACATGAGCACAAAGAGGAGAATGATAATCAGCAAAACAAAGGCTAATTCTTATTCTGTTTTGAGGATCTGTTCCTCAGGATACTTGGATAAATATTTAAGACAAACAATCACTTCCAGCAGAACAAAAATACAAACAAAACAGAAGAACAAAAAGAACACGAAATTCCTCTGTGAATTTATGTAACTCGCTAACCCAGAAAGAGTGGCCACCAAAGCCAATGGAAGAGCATGGCCAGAAGCAGAGGAAGTGCGCAGTCATAAACTCTTACACTAACTCAGTTGTTCAGTTGGTATAGCCTGAACACGCTGCTGTCTATAAGCCTGCAACATTCAATTTCCCGAGGCAACTCTGGAGGCGGAGAATCCAGATTATACAAATGTAATCTGCTGGTTATCAGAAGAGGATGTGTTTTTTTAATTATTTGTCCCAGATGCAAATGATGGAGGTTGTCCTAAGTGAGTTACTGGTTTCTCTCTTTTCTTTTCCACACATGGGAGGAAGAATCCTGACAAAAAGCCTGTTGGGTAATGAGAAGAAAAAACAGTCTATCAGCCCAGGCACATCCAATGACTGGATATTTTGATGTCAGAACAACATGAACTGGGTATAAATTCACTCCCATGCACTCAGAAAGGAGAAATTCATGCTGTGGTTGATACTCAGTATATATATTTGTAGATGTCAAGAAGGACTGAGAGGAGCGCCATTGGTGAAGGTTTAATATAGAGGCTTTCTTCCACCTTCTTCTCAACACCAGTTGGCAGCCTGCAGGCCTACTGCAGAAACATGACTTGTAAATTTGCTGCCTCTCAACAGCAATCAGGCTTCTGGCATGTGTGGTCCAAGGACCTAGGGGAGCAAAGTCCAGCCCTTAACAGTAAAAGATATGGAAGCTGGGTACAGGGCCCTAAGGCAAAACTGAGGGCCAGAATACTACAACACTATACATTAATTGTCCAAACTGCTTCCAGTAGCTACAGCAAGTGGCTGGTTTTGGACTACTGTTACAGAGAACTATAATATCATTAAAAATGTGTAGCCTTGGGCAAACCTCTATGGAATGTCATACTAGCTTTTATGAACATGTTGAGTACTTACTATTAATTGGCAATTAACTTGAGATTTAAAAAAAAGTCTGGTGTAGACAAACTCCTTGAGGCTTTGTACTTTTTACATCAGGCATCATTTTTTTCAGTAAAGATAGCAATCAACTTGATATAAAATCTAAGACAGAGAAAGCAAAAGCAATGTTACCATACTGAGATAGTTACCATGTGAAATAAAAATTGTTTGTGCTTTGCACTTACAGAATGGAAGGAAAAAACATTTTTTCCTCTACCTCTAACACTTCTGTGGGACTGAGTCTGCACAGAGCCTGCACTAACCACAGTTAAAGCTAGGAACTGCCTTACGTTGATTCACTGGTGTGCTGTGCTACAAACCAGAAAGATGACTATTTCAGCACTGTCCTCGTTAATTCACTTTGAAACAAGCAGCTCACTTTAAAAAAAAATTAAGAGAATACAGATATTTGACTCATCTAAAACCCTTGTGCTTTAATTTTTTTGAAGGGAGCACGGGTTTTTCAGGTTTCACTGAAGTAGATCTAGAGCTCATTACTGCATCACAAACCCCAGGTACCACATGCTAGAGAATATGCAAGAACAAGGTAGTAGATCACAAACAAAACAGCATTTTTTTAAGCACTAATCATAAGCCTAAACAGAAGCAGGCTTTTACTCACTGCTGTCTTACACTGAAATCGGTGGGAGTTTTAATGATCTTGAATTACACTGGTATTACCAAAGCCAATAGTATTTTGTAAAAATAGCATGCTTTTTAATGCCTTCTTACATCCAAATATAGTACAGCACATCTTCTTTCTGGGAAACCTACAATGAAGCCCTTGAATGTAAAAACAATTAACTGCTCTTGCACTTAGGGACAGCTCAGCAATAAAGTGAATACAGAATTTCCTGGGAGACACGAGAATGGTGGGGAGAGAATGGATCGTACTTTTGATACATCAGAGCTACTAAGCAAGAAGCATGAGCCACAGAAGGACAATTAAATAAGCAGGTAACATACATTTCTGGTTGAGCTGCGAAAAGAAAAGAGTCAGGTCAGACAAACTGTACAAAGGTGGCAGGAAGGATCTGTTTAGAAGTTACTTGATGCAGCGAATAAGGAATGGATTTGAGCTTAAAAGGTTTATCTTCAAACAAAACTTTAGGATATAGGCAATAAGCATGAGGTTCTAATGTTGAAATCTATTCGAAGGGCGTTTGAAAACATCTGATGTTCATATTTCAGTTGTCAGCAAGGCTTTGAAGCTTTGATCCTGCACTTTTATCTTTACTTGTTCTTCATGGAGTTTTTAAGAGCACTCATTTTGCTCGTATACAGTTCCCTGCCTTCTTTCTTTCACTGGGCAGCTGACACATGCCCTTAGACTGAACAATTTTCTATTATTGGCTGAATAGGGGTTTTAGGACTTTTTGGCACAAAGAATGGGTTCTTGTCTATGTTCATTGGCATGGAGACTACCAAGCCTAAGATATTTTATTTTTTTTATTTTGGATTGTGACACAACCCAGGTAACTCAGGTTTTGCAGATTTGCTCAAGAATCATTAACAAATATAGGAAGCCAAATTAATCCCTCATGAATCACCACTGAAACCTACAGACAAATAATTGAAACTGTATATAACTAGCTCTGAATTCCCAGTGGTCATAAATATTGGTGGTATTGTTTATTCATTTGTTAATCTACATGTCTAATTATATAATCTAGTCCCTATAACCACGGCTTGTTGGGAAATCATTAGTCACATAGCTAAACATAAAAATCTGCCATTATTTCCATTATATTTAGAATCCTATATTCCACTTTTTTAACTAAGTGGTAAGTCAGAAGTAAAATCTGCATTATGAATTCTAATTTCAAGGCATTTCCCTTTTCCCTCCCTAAGTACAGCTAACAGATATATTTTGGGTTTTTTTAAGTTTGAGAACTATTAGAAAATTAGAGCTAACCGAATACTTCAGATTCTGAAAAAAAATTGTGAGTTCTTTGATCATGTTATACATGTTTATTTTTTCTGTTTGTATCTGGCCAGGGAGATTTATGATACCTACACATATTTAATACTGCATCCAATCAAAAAAAATTTTTTTTCACAAATAGAACAAAAGTTCATTTCATATTTTAACTATTTTCTAGGCAGCATTCATCATTATTTTCTCTGCCCAAACAGCAACAGAAATACCACAATATCATAATACTATAAATCAGTAATACCTAGTTTCAAAATATTAAAAAATTTTTACAAACTTTTTAAGCAATTACTATTAGCAGACTGTGTTTGACTTCTTTAAGTCCAGAAAATGCAACTACCACTTTGTAAGAAGACAATCATAGACTAATTTTAGCAAGTCTGCAACAGACTTGATGCTAAAATCTAATAGGATTGTTCAGTATAAACCTTTCTAAAAAACACTGAAAGGCTCTACATCCTCCCTTCTCAGCTCTTTAACGAAAGTGCAAGTAGCCTTGCAGAAACCTTTATCACTCACTCTTTCAGGCATCAAGCAGGTTACTGTTACCATCTCAACAAATTTCTATTTCCTCATTTATGATCTCACTCACCCAAAATATTCTTTCTTCATGCCAGATGATTCTAGTGAGCTGATACTAGGAAACATCCATTATTTACAAGCGGGGAGAGAAATAATCCCTATTGTGAAGTGGTTGTGGAATGCTTTGGAACTTTTCTGATGCCATAAACATGTCAAGGATGATGGGGTATTTTACTCTAGCTCTGGACATATGAACAACAGAAACATTCATTTTCTTTTCTACTACTGGAGGGAAGACATGGGGCATTCTGCCCCTGTGAGAAAAATTGTGGAACTATTAAACTGTGGCATCATGAAGATCAGCTGGGAAAAGAGAAGATCTGGGTGCTGTAAAAGTTACTGCCCCAGAGCTGACAGCCAGGGAAATCTAAGTCAAGAGAAATGACACAGGTTTCACAGTTGTGTATCCGTAACATGTTAGTACTTCCAACTTCAGCAAATGCAAACTTGCTGCATATACCCACCAAGGCAATCTTTTTTTTTCCCTAACAACTCCTATGCATACCTGAAGAAACAGAGAACCATCATGTGCCTCCTAGTGACAAGGTAAAAATCTGTAAAAAGCCTAAAATATTGTCCTCCCTTGATAAATGACCTCTCTTGATTAGCAGTCTAATATTAGCATCATGAATAGTTCTGTTTTGCACTCTTCAAGTATCTCTTCTTTATGTCAGGAAGTCACATGAAAGGAAAAGAAGTTCCTAAAAAGAGATGTAGGAGATGTTATTAAAAATTCTGGCAGATAAGTCTGATATCCAAGTGTGAAAAAAAATGAAAAAAGGTTTTGTTGACAGATCACGTAACTAACTATGTTTGCCACTACAGCAAAAGCAGAGAGCCGTCGCCAATAACTGAAATAACTCTGCAATCATCATACTAGAAAGCATTCAAGGGTTTAATGGTGTCAAGAAGCTATAGAGATTGTCATACAAGAAACTGATATGATACTAAATGATAGACATTTGATTAAACTACTCCATCTACTGGCAAATAATTATGTCTGGTGTGTACAGATATGGGTGTTGCTTATATAAAGTTCTGTCTACAGAAAAGACTCACAAAAAGGCATTCTTCCATTCTTTGAAAAAGTAGCAAACACTTTGTCATAAGCTCCTCTCCTTTCCACAGTTTCCACACATTATGCTTTATAGGAGCATCATGTCCCATTTAAATGGCATAGTTACCTGAAGAGAGTGGTAATGCTCAGTTACCTGAAGGGAATGAAGATTTTTTCAGTAAAGCTCGTAAACATCTGAAATTTATTTGACCAGTATCAATATCTGCTTTACTTTTGTTTGTAGTCCATCCTGTTGATTCTTACTTCAATTGCCTGGGAGCATCCCAAGGCTTATGGTAGATTATACAAGACCCCACCTAAACACTCATCATCACAGGCATGGAGATGCCTGTTCAGCCACAATGGCTTGGCAAAGTAGATTTTTTTTTTTTTTTTTTTTTAAAGCACCACACATGTACCAGAAGCTATATGAGACCTACAAGACACAATCTGTGAGTACAGTAGCTGGAAACAAGACTGCCTGCTTTCCTTCAGATTAAGATCTCCTGATATTTCTTTCTCCACAAGATGCGACATCATCTCTGGCCATCTAATCTTTCCCATCCTGAATATCAGTGCACTCATAAAGTTGCATGTAGTGCTTACTATCTGATAATCGTTCTACCACGCTTCCATATTTTAACATAGTGCTGGGAATCACCCTACAATGTCACATGAAATTAGTAAAATGACCTATTTAATCTGCTTTTAATTCCTAAGAGTCTCTTATGATACATTTCTTAAGTTTTCTAATGTACATCTAACATAACAGGCAATATCCTTCACCCCTGTGGAGGGGTAAAACTCAAGGTCTCGGCCAAACTCTCTTCCACTCCTCCGGCTAGCCTCCCAGGATAAAGTTCCCTTGGAGCAGAAGCTGCAATACGCTGCTGTGCTCCCGTCAGCAGTTCCAGACAGGGTTTGCTAGAGGCGGGGGAGAAAGCTGTGGGGAAAAGGGAGACCCTAGGCTATGGAGGTCATTGGTTGCAAAGTAACCCATAGTCAGCCCTAAGAAGGCTGTTGGAAATTTAAAACAGCTGGTATGATGGGCTGTTCTACTACTTCTGGGAGTGTTTCAGGCTCTGCAGAGGCTTAGCATCCAAACATGAACAAGAATAATAGAACTACTCTTCATCTGCTTTACCATCTCTGGAGATAGTGCTGTAAGTCCTGGAGACGCAGTTTGAAAAATAGAATCAGAGCTTATAAACACAGAATATATTCTCACATCCGCACACCACCATCTACACGCTGTCTTGGAGATTTGGTCCGTGAAATTAAAGTTTCTAGTTTTTAAAATTCTAATTAAAATTTTATTTTTTTATTCTCATTTTAAATTTTCTTTTCATATTTCAAGGCAGTGTTTTTATCTCATTCACTGTCCATCCAGAATTGCATTTTACTCCTATTTCTACTTACAATGGAAAAATACAACCCTTGATAAGATTATTGCAATTCAGAGCATACTTATTCTTACTTCAAAGAGGGCAGTAGTGATAGGTTAGCAGAAGAAGCACCTAAACACTTTATGTATTTTATTTCACAGCAATCCATCTTAACACAGCTGAAAGACATTGCTGTATAAGATTCAGCCTGTACTGAGGGCAGAAAAGTAGTCCAATTCCCTAAATCCTTCCAGTTTCAGCAAAGCTGATGTTTTTCACGAGCACGGCAGGATAAAGGCTAAGATAACTTTAACAACAATCGGCTAACATATTTCAGAGAATCTTGTCAATCATTCTTCAACTGCTGTTCATAGGTTTCCAACTCTTCATTTTTGAATAAACATTCTGGAGGACTTGGTATGCATGTCAAACCTCTAGTTTTAGCTTACACCTAAAAGAAACCAAAAGAAACTCCAAGATATGGTTGGTTTCAAAGGTAGCTATTGATGTCCTTTGTATAATGAAGGCTTTCACAATAAATATCTGTCTTTTGTCAGGCAAAACCTTTACCATAAAAAACAAAAAGGTTCTCTGAAACTCAGCTGGATATTGCCACAGGCTGTGGAAGCAAGGAGAAAAAAGTGAACAGGAACACCTTACATTTTGAGGTTTTGCACAGCTTTGAGATATGGACAGGGGAGGTGAAGCTACCCCTCTGCTCCCCTCATGGTGTACACAGCAGCAAGCTGTACTTTTAAGCAGAAGCTTCAGTCCTGCACCTGGACTCTGCTTATAGCATCACACTCATTTGCCAAGTTCAATGTTTAAACAAAAACTCTGATTTGTTCCTCTAGCAAAAATGATTCAGCGGGATAAGAAAAAACATGTTGATTTTCAATGAAAATTTAAATAGCAGCATATGTTCTTACCGTTTACTTCTTTGGAGAAGATTTTCACACTGGAATATAGGCAGCCCAGATCCTGATCTCAGAAGGGTAGCTCATGGTTTCAGAAGGGATCTGTCTGAACTTTTTGTTTTTAAACAACTAAAATAGCAATCCAGCTTACATTTTGGATGTCTCCCACTGCTCTAAGACTACAAGTGAAAGCCTATTCCACTGAAATCAACAGCAAGTCTCTTAACTTTAGTGGGACAGGGATTTCACTGAGTTTCTTTGAATTGTGCCTACAATCAGCAGGCTCACAGTAGTGTCCTCAGTGAAGACTGCAAGGTTATAGTTACTAACTTCAAAAGGAATAGACTGAGATCCTTCCTGAGAAAGTAGGGTACAGAGGAAAAAGACACCTAAGTCACTTTGGTATTTCAAATAATATCATCCGTTCTTTTCATACTAGTGTATGTCACAGCCAACCTTCCCTCCTCTCCCTGCTGCCTTTTTTTAAACACTAAACCCCTCTGGTAATATTTCACTTTTTAAGTGAAATCACAGAAATTGTTCTCCCCAAAGCATTGGCTTTTTTAAATGAGTCCCATGAAAATCCATGAAGCCACATTTTTCCTAAATACGTTCAAACAAAATCTGTAAACCCTGACATCAGAGCCAGATTTGTCGGGCTAGGACATAAATTCATTTGAATGAACAATGCACACTATCTAGAGAGTTTTCTCTGTAAGATCCCAGAGTACGTCCCTAGTCTCTGAGTCAGGACACAGTAAACCATTTCTGCAACCCTCCTTTCAGATTCCATATTTTGAATCTCAGGCTGATTCATCCTTAGGATTCAACACCTCTTCAGTAGTCTCTTCCAGTGATTGTCTCTGAAAATAATACTGCTTAAAGCTGTATCATTTCAGTTCACCAAACGTCTCCCAACACTGAGAGAAATCATTGACAAATCCTCGTTAATGAATTGGTAGGGGTGGGGGGAAGAAGGGTCTTGTTAAGATTTCTGTCAGACCCAGGAGTGTATCTGATTTTCAACCTTTATTTGTTCGGTCAATATATCAGCACCTAAAATGTGTAAGTCTATGGCTTTCAGCTAGGAAAAAAACTGTTATGGGGTAATATGTCAATACAAGACCTTTGTTTTTTTGGAGGGAAAAAAAAAAGTTTATCAGGAACTCTTTATAGATTCCTAACTATCCCATGCACTTACGTACTCACCTATTTCTAATCAACCTGTTGAATAGCACACAGAACTGTTTAGCTCCATGAAAGGACCTTTATAAAAGTCAATAGCAAACTGTTAAATGTAAACTGTGACATCCACACTTCTGCATGCCTCTTTAATGATTATAAAATGAGTTACTATTAACTATTACTAATAACTGTCAGCTATTATCCTAACTGTATTGCAAGAAGAATACCGTATATGGAAGAGAGAAACTAATCTTCTTAAATGATTCTGCTGAATACTGGATTGCTTTGGCCATGTCCTTTCTACTTTTACCATAGTACAGCTGTAGTAACACTATATTCTCTGTATCTTTTGTCCAATCTGTCTTTAAGTCAGTCAGGCCTGGTTCCTACCTGTGGCAGTCTAAATGTGGCAAAGGCAGGAACAAAAGTTGCAAGAAATTTGAAGGAAATAGCAGGTGTGCGTGCATACATATAGCACTAACTTCAGTTACGTCATCTTGATATGCATCTTCTTATTAATAAGAGACCATTTAATTTTATACAAGCATGTAAAAATATTCTTTCTCCATGTTATTGCCATGCATGTGGTAAATGAAATGCTAGATGTGTTCCTCAGTTTGGTATACTGTTTACCTGGCTGTTAGACTAAGACAGACAACCCTCTGAAGTTCCAGTTTCACTGACAGTCTAGAAAAAAAGCAGCTTCCAAAGGAAATAAAATTATTCCAGAACAAATAAAAATTTTAGATATGCTTGATGCATCATTTTTCACCTTGCAGGAGCTTAGGTACACACAGAGCTTGATACGAAGCATTGTGAATTTTAACTAATACAAAACTTATACTCCTGGAAGCTAGAAAGAAATACTTGAATTGGCTATTCTGCCATCTTGCATAATGCAAGCTGCATATTTCACCCAGTAGTTTCTACGTTGTGAGCAATAAACTTATAATTGAGTGTTATTTCTTTCAGAAAGGCAATCAAGCTTTAAAGAATTCAGTAACATATACTAAAGAAAAAAAGAAACCCAACCCAGAATCAAAACAGAGCTGTTAAAGATCTCAAAGAACAAGTAGTTTATTTCAGTACCCGAAGGCAGCATTTAGTTTTACCTGAACAGCTCTAGGCTTGTTTATCTAGCCAGATCTTAAATTCCCTGTGGGATGATATTTCCACAATTGCCCGTTATTGTTAAGCCAGGAGATGCATAGATGGGCTCTGAAAATACATGAGCTGTATCAATGTCATCCAGAAATGTTCTTTTGGCAAGGCTCCAAAAGGAACATGTCCTTAACTTAAAATGTTAAGGACTTGGGAGCCAGATCTTTTGTTTTTAATTATTCAGACATTATTTACAAATATTTAATTGTGATCATTTCTCATGAAAGGAAAGACTATATGAAGGTAGACTGGACAGAACTGTACCATTTTTTTCTCCCCATTTTGCACAAAACTCTGGTAAGTTATTTACTGCTACAATTGAAAATTAACTGTTACCTAAAAATTTTAAAAGGTCTAGACAATCAGTTCTGGATGTCTCATAAGGCAATTCAAAGCCATCAGGATCTGAAATACTGAATTCCTGTCACACAATACTGAAAAGACAATCTATAGAATAAACTGCTTCCAAACAAAGCTGCCATCTTATATTATGAATTATTTTGCTTGTCCTGACTTCTTCATGCTATTTTATACACATTTAAATCCAAGAAAGCAGGTAAAAGTTAGTGAATAGAAAGCAAAAGTAGAACTCATAAGACCTGGGTTCAAGTCTCTTTGCTGTTGCTGGCCTGCAGAAGGATCTTGGACATGTCTCTTCATTACCATGTCTTCTTCCCCTAGTGATGGTAGTAATGCTTTGTAAAGCACAGTAAGAGATTTGGGGCCATTTGAGCAATATGCCAAATGGGGGCAAAAACAAACAAAAAAAAACAGTAGTTGCTCTGCACCTTGAATAAGTAGCTTTTCTTCATACTACTCTGAAACAGCTTCTAACCACACCTCCCCCTGTTCCCAGATAACGCCTGTATCTGCAAATGGCTTCACTCAAACACTGAGATTCTTCTTTTATACTTTGCTATGCCCCAGACAAGGTGGGATGTTACAAGTTTCAATGGGAATGTTTGTATTTCAAGCTCAGCTGTATACTACAGTCTTTTTTGGTCAGATCACTTAGAACAGGGTGGAGGAAAAAAAAAAACAAACATTTTTAACTGTCAACTGGAACTGAAAGAAAAGGTATGAAAAGAGGCAGCTTAACTATTGGTTTTGAAGTGATGGCATTTGTCTATGAGTGCATTGCCTATGAAAGGCGACAGGTTCTAAAATAATGGCACTGGAGCAGGCACTGAAATGTAAAACATATGTCACACTTTTCCCTGCTCACAGTAAGATTTAAAATATTTATAATGCTGCACCTTTCCCTGAAAGCTTTCTGCAGCTTTCCTGGGTTCATGTGTAGGTGAATCATCTCACTAGAACTGCATTGCAATGCTTACGCGGATTCATTCCTCTGCATACAAGGACAGTAGTATATTTTAGGGCGCAAAGGCATGGCTATGCAACAGCCCCCACATAGCTATTCTGTCAACATGCATTCATCCTGACACAAGGTTTACTTCCATACAGAAGTCTTAAAAAATATTATTCTATTTACAACACAAGCTGAGGAATTGATTATATTACTTCCTTTATATGAGAAGAGCACAAATTTATCAGGAAAGTGGCATGTAGTGCTTTGAATTAGGTGAAAGAAAGACAATTTGTGTTCACATGTGTCTATGCATGCACAGGAAAGACAAAAAGGGGTTTGTATTTTTTTTCTATTGTTTCTTTAATGTCTTTAGCATGCATTTGATTAGCATTGGAATGGAAATTATTTTTTGAGAGTAAAACTAAAAGGGATACATTCTAGTTTTTCATCTTTCTTAGAAATCAGGCGCCCTTATGAACCATCTGTTCACAAGAGATTTGAACTGTGAACAGACATGCTTCCCTAACCCCAAGCTGCAAGAAACTGAAGGGCAGGCCTTCTTCACCATGCATGCAAAAAGGCACAGATTTCTGAAAGGAAAAGTTGTTTAGCGCTGATATGATAGAATTTGGGGGAAAAGAACAGGAAGTCAGTGAAACAAAGGCCAGTGGTATGTATGTGCTGTCCTTCATACACATACACAAAAATTCCTTTTGAAACAAAATGAAGAAAATGTAGTTAAATACGTGCATCCTGCAAAAGCGCCATCTGAAATCAGTGTCAGATATGTCGAGTCTTAAACTTTCAGAAGACGACTGATGCTTTGGGCCTGTATCATCTGTTCCAAAAGCATGATTCTGGCATCTCCCATTTGTAGCTGAGACTTTTTTGATTTGGACGCGCAAAAGGGATGAAGCCAGAGTAAATGCTATAACGTGCAAATCCCAGCACTAGGCCACCCAGTAACCACAGGCACAGTCTCGTTCCTCAGCTCCTCCCCATCGGATCAGTCCCATTGCCCAGCGCAAGGAACATTCACCTTGTCCAAACACAGCACCACCACCACCTGGCCAGCTGCATCTCCCTATCCAGCTTTCCTTGATCTCTCTACTTACTTGAATTGCCTAAAAAGGCCAATTCACTGCAAGGCAAAGGCCTACATTACACTGACTCTCCCTAGCATATAGCTTAAAAATCATAGAAGATTAAGAAATTTCTTAATAGGTAGGACATATTTGGGTCATTTTCCTGTTTTCCTTGGTAAGTATGCATGCCCCTATTTATGTGTTTTTAATAAAATCTGAGATGCTCACATATTTATCTTTTATTAAGCTGCTGCTACTTTCATTAAAAAAAATAGAAAAACCACATATCATAAGGCTCTCAATAAAAATCACGAGCTACCAATATCATTATTAGAGTTACAAAGAAGGTTCATTGTTCTAGCAATGTTTGCATTTGCTCTTGCACTAGAAGAATTACTTGAGAAGAATTTTTGTACATCGAATATTAAGCAGTCACGAGGAAAAAACTTGGCTCAATGAGAAGCTCTAAACACCACTTAGCACTGTTGCTTTGCGACACCAGCACAATCCCTTCACAGCCCCTGCAGTACTGCTGAGAATCTGGTGCTAAGAAAATATAGCAAATCAGGAGTTCCCTAAGTCTAACACACAAACTTATTCAGAGTCACACAAATAATATTTTGCCTGCCACCCTTTTTCTGGAAGGGGTAAGGAATGGCTTTTTAGGCACAAAGCACTGCCTAAATAGTACAACACTTTCTGCTGTGCCTGTGCTTGACTGAACACGGAGCTGATAGCTACCACTCTGCAACAGAAACAGGTGAAGCTAAAGATGCATCTCATATTGGCCATATATACAGCCCCTTGGGAGCCAGGACCTTCCCACGTCAAAGTAGCAAGCAACTTTCTGCGACAGCAGTACTTGACAAACTATGTTTAAAAATTCCTGAATTAGCTTATTAGAGTGCCAAAAAATTCTATGATTTGATCCTCCTACTCACACTAACTGGTATAAACAAGACTGAGCTGGAAAACTGCATTTTCATTCTGGAGACAACTTTGGTCACCTGTTTGTGATCAGAATGAGAAAACTTCTTGAAATTTTCATATAAACATTATGAGAAAATGAGACTATCATTATATTCTGGATCTTTTTGCTTCATTTTGGTCTGACTCATTAAATGCCCTAACCTATCTAATCACATTATCCGATAAAATATATATTAATGTGTTAAGATACATCTTCATATTAGATAACTCTAAATAACATTTTTCCTTGCTTGGAAGAAAATAATCACAGTTTACAATTTGAGCTAGACATTCAAGTTTCAACAAAACTACTTTCTCAGTGGGAAAGTTTTCTATGAAAGTGTTCCAACCAGCTGTATTTTAAGGTCTCAGTAGATTTTTATATGTGAAAAGAACTTCTGTTTTGGTCTTTCAGTCAAATTTCAGCTGTGTCTTTTCAGTTTTCAAACACAATGTTAATTTTAGGACAAGAAACTATTACTTCTCTGCAGGGAATTTTTAATTTTAAATAACCTGAAATGAACTTGGGAAAAAAAAAAAAAAAGAAGCAGACTACAGTCTGTCTATACTTTGTGTAAGAAACCAACCCACAATTTCAATCTATGCAAAGTGCATGCACTTCTTAAGGAGAGACATATTAAAAATACCTGCAGGTATATGAATTCTTCATAGCCAAAAGTGATGCAACTTTTTGAAAACTGGATCTTTTACTTTAATTGGCCACCTCAGTAAGTTTGACCTATGCAGTTCTACCCCCATAGTTTTCTTTGTCATTAGCATTACTCAAAAGTGCAGACAGACCTTAAGGCAGACCTGACTGGACTTTTGCATAACCCATGGAAACCAGATATTAATATAAAATACAAAGCCTTGACCTTCATCAGTGATTTGGATGCATGCATCTCACTGAGAAGAAGGAATGTGGCAATGTGTCTGTGATTACTACTACTGCTTTCCTTCTTTTAGTAGCAAGGAATTAGTAAAGGCTGCACAGGTTG
Source organism: Apteryx mantelli (assembly GCF_036417845.1). Lineage (NCBI taxonomy): Eukaryota > Metazoa > Chordata > Aves > Apterygiformes > Apterygidae > Apteryx > Apteryx mantelli. Next base: position 17,493,893 of record NC_089984.1, read on the forward strand.
CTTTACAGTGCCACTGAGCACCTGCAGATCTTATTGCATTTAGTTTAATTTATGACTGAGATAAAACTCCCAATCAACTGAAAGGAAATTTTGAGTAAAGCACATGACATTTTATATGAATTTGCAGCTCTAGGGACAGCACAGTATTTCCTCAACAGGCTGGAGTACAAAGCTGATGCAGAGCAGCCGTAACTCCCTCACTGCTTCCACTGTGATCTAGGAGCAGAGCTGGCCACCTCACCTGCTCTCACAAAACATGGTGATACCACTTCCGTTCCTCACCAGCAAATTTCAATGACAGGCAGTTTTTTCCCTTCTCTTTCTTGCTGTTTGCAATCAGGGAACGAAACTGTACTTCCATACTCTGTGATGTAAAGCAAAGAGCAGAAATGGGAATAAGAGTATGACACAGAAGCCCATCAGAGCAGCTGAACTTGGATCAGCGTCTTTAAAGGAAACAGAGGAACAGCTCTACGAAACTCTGGGTAAAGACTAGATTGGACTACACACATTAAATCCGGAGATGGATGACCAGTACTAACATAGATAATAAAAGTACTTAGTACCATTCTGTCTGAAAGACATTGGTAAGCGGCCCTGAGCAATTTCTCTTTAATTCCAAGTTGCCAGTGTCATGGGGTTAGTTCATACAGATCTGATGAGCAAATGTAGGATTTCATACACGTAAGGAAAACTGCATACCAAATGCAATCATTTCTTAAAGAAAAAGCACAACCAAACATAAAATTATGAGTGAAATGTCTTGATGTAAGCTTCCATGTATGATAAACAAAAAAATACATTCAAGCCCCTCCCTTGGTAGAGCAGATCACATGTAACAGACCAATGATCTGGCAATAGTTTCTTTCTTACCTGTTCACAGGTGTTAGCCTGTAAAAAAGGCAACAGTTTTCTCTGAAAGTGTTCTTGGTTTAACAAAAGGACAAAGGAAAAGTTATTGCTATTGCTCCCCTATACAGCAGGAAAGGGAAGGAAGATGGAACTTAAGCAAATTTAATGTAGGCAAACGCTTGGTTGCAGCCTGTATTACAGTAAACTTTAAACTCATCCACTGTATGAGCATAATTTAGTATTTTGTCTGTAAAACTTCCATTCACTAAAAGTTTTGGCACATAAATTGACGTTTTGCTCTCTGTATGGCTTTGTGCTAACAAAAATTCCAACTGTTAAGACAGGTACCAAAACTTGAAAATCAAGGACATGTGAAAACACTTGACAGAGACATTTAAATGTGTAAAAAAATAGTCACTGAATTTTATTCTGCTGCTCATATCCTGTTTCTACACAAATCCTGCCAGATCAGAGTTAGAAAACTGAATTCCAATAAAATTCGAAGAGGCTTGATGAAAGTCCCACTGAATCCAACATTAAGACACTTCTCAACATCCATGGAAAGCAATTCTTCATACTAAGTTTGATTACTGAATCACACAACATTCTTATGTGCCACTTTTGCTTGGGTTCTGACATTAGTGAATATATTGAAGTATCACTAGAAAAACTGTATTCAGAGAAATGCTGGGACTGACACAATTGAGTATTTCTCACAATCCAGATTTCACTTGATTTTTAGCCCAGCTCAACATTTATTAAGTTTGCAGCAAACTTAGCCAACCATCTTAAATTTTATGTAGTAAAACCAACTTAATGAAAATTTGCTATCCTATGTAATACTCATCATCTTCACAGAGCAATAGCTAACTTCATACTCAGACATAGGGCATCAACAGCCTCTTGCTGTCTATTTAAAAATCACTTTTTTCTGTTTTTATCATCTCAGCATCCTCCTCACCTTTTTATGTTCTTCCATGTGTCACTTGCATAGAGACATACATTTCCATCTTTCAAGTCGTATTTTTCTTTCAGCCAAGGATCAAGAACCTGAAGATCTTTTTAAGTAACTGATTCTTTAATAATGTTTTCCAAATCATTTCCTTCTTACTATAGAGAATTACTTCTGGTGCACAGTAACAATTTGGACAGCAGGCTACACATCCGAATTGTTGTAGATAATTAGTAGATTGGATATAGAGCAGAAGTGGGTCATACTGTACTCATTATTCACAAATGGTTCAATATAATGGATTTCAGCATATGCACTGTTCAAAATGCATAACGTTTCAAAAAAGTAAAAAAGAAAAGAAAAATAGTTTTAAAGGTTTATGAAAGGTTACAGAATATATGCCTATAGTGTACATAGATAATAGGTAGACAAACATATGTGTTCACATGTGCAGTAAACATGCTGCATAACATATAACTAGACAAAAAAGCGTGCTTTTAAAAAAAATTCACTCAGGAAGACAGAGACTGTTGTTACAGCAGTGTAACTGCTGCAGATATAGACTTGCACTGCCTTACAGTCGTCAAGAGAGTATGACCAAAGTCTTGCGTCCGTACACACATATATTCTATCTACGAATACTACTTATTTCATAATAGTGCCAAGTTTAGGCATGCAGCCATGGGGCACAGGGTTGGCTCACAGCTTGAAAGGCAGCTGGTACATACACACACTTTGACATACAGTGCCAAATCCACCTGTTCTACTGCAGTGGGACTCCATCACTGATCTACCCACCCATAAGTCCCGCAAAAAGGAGTCACTACAGATACAATGTAAACTCTAAATTAGGGCTTTCCAGTTTCCTAGGATAACCCCACATGTGGATAAAGCACGATGCAGAGCCCAGTGACAAACAGCAGTAAGATACTGGGAGACAAGATATGAATAAGCAAGCTGTTAAATCCATCGAGAATTATCACCAGTCTCTAGAAGAACCAAAGGCAAATCAAGGACTTGGCAACACTTCAGAGCACAGTCTCTTCAGTAACTTGTTAGATTTCTTCACAATTGTGATGAAGCCAGTGGAGTTAAAAGATGGAGCAATCTTTCTGTAGAGTTTGTTGTGGAAACATAATAAACCTTTTCTCCTGGCAGCAAAGAGCTGACATAAAATTATCATACACTGAACGAGATTTGCTTCCAAACCATGAAAGATACCCAAAAACTTCAGTCTAACTCTGCCCTCACGGAGTAATATAATGGCCGCTGACCACTGCTCATTTTGCAATTTTCCTGTTTTGAAGCTCAGATTGTTTTGAAGGTTGTTTGCACATCAGATGCTATAGACAGAAATTAAAGATATTGTTGAATTTTTCTATTAACAATGCAAACCAAAACAGGCAACTGACCAAATTAGAACTTATTCTAATATAGGGACTATGATAAATAAAATTTTAATATTTCAAATGTTAAACCATTCTTTTCCCTAAAAGATACACTTACTCCAGCAGGTTGCTACAAAGAAAGGAAGGTTGGGACAACTTCCTTACTTTATATTTTTATACACACCCTTTTCACAACAGGGTTCTCTTGCTTGAGGATGGCTTTTGAGGCTTTGATGTAATTATCAAAGAGTACTCAACAAAAAAAATGAGTAGGGACATATAAAATGCTGAGCTGAACTGCTTATACTATCACTTATGCAATATCACACAACTAATGAACGTTTGTAGACTTTGTCCAATGTGAACGAGAAAGGTGATTCAAATTTTCCAATAATTAATTAGCAACAAAAAATTTAGTCATCTGTACTAACAAAGCCCTTGTGTTCAGTTATTTTTTCATCATAGTGCTACTGGTTAAAGGGCATTGCTACATAGTAGCTGTCTTTGTGTCCTATACAGAATTTTATCCCAGATAAACTCTTCCCAGATGAACTTCCTGTTGTAGAACAATACCTTGTTCACAGGCATGTGCACGGTGTCAAAAATTATCATGGAAGCCAGGACTGAACACTCCCCTTCAGACTGAATGGATTTCAGGGTTCCTAGTCACAACTTAATTGCCTAACATTTGACTGTTCTTACACTAAAAACAATCATAATTTTACCCTTTCCCTCATAACTTTTAAAAGACAAAAAGTTAAAACATCCTGGAAGGGAGGGAGGAGGAAGTATGTCTTCCAGGTCATCAATTGCAATTTCAGGACAATAACACTGAGCCTTAGACTGAACCTTAGAGCTGCACAGAGACAGAGTGAAACATTTAAAAATCTATAAACCAGTGATTTAACAAACCACTAACTAAAAGGAGGTATCTGATTATATAAAATTGCCAAGTGGATGCCAAGAATGCTATTATGGTTTCCAATCATTTACTGCCCACACTTCACTCCAAAAGCCATTCCTTCTTTTTTATGTTCTCCTAGCAGCTCCAAGGTCTAGCCGGCATGGAGCCTGGGAAAAATGTGAGGAAGGGGAAGAAGGGAAAAAAAATCCCTTTTCAATATTCTCAAATTTTACAGACCAAGATGCAAGATATTTTAGCAGCTTGAAAAACCAGCATCTAGCTCAGAAAAAAATAGTTCAAGAAGACAAGAATCAATTACATTTCATTGGTCAGTGAAGCTTAAAAAGGAAAGGTAGCCAATTAACAAGGAGGTAACCGGCTTACAATCCCTTTGGTTTGACTACCAAGTATATTAATAATGCTTAATATTCATCAATTACTCATTAATATGAATAATAGCAAAACATGGATAAGAAACTAAGATTTAAATAAAATCAGCTTTCAGAATAAACAGAAGACCCACTAAAATGAATTCTTACTTGCACAATGCACAGAATCAACTCACCATTTCTTATATGTCATCAAGTCAAGCGGTGGAACCAAATTTTACATAAAAGCATTTTATAGTTTTATGGACAGTAATATCTTGTAGACAATAAAGAGATTCAGTTCAAGATGGTCAGGATTATTCTGACCTCAGATACAGGGTTCAGAAAGAGATTTCCTCTACGTTATGAGACACGTTAAAGCAGTGCAAGAATTATGTAAAGGGATGGAAAAGGATGGAGGAAGATTATCCCAGTTGGTGTTCACAGACAAATAGGAGGGAACTGCAGTTATTTCAAAGGGGGTCTGTAGAAGTATGTAAAAATATTCTACTTTCTTTGTGGATAGCCTTCACTCCCCTGTGTCCGTCTACACAGAGCGTGCAGGTTATAAGAATCAGTAATGCTTAGGGCACACAGGCTGCCTATGCTGCTGCTGCTCTGTGAAGATGCCATTCAGCGTGCACAATTGCATACGTGCTTTCTTATTTAATGCTTGCCTGTTCTTTCAGTTCTGCTCCTGTGGTCTGTTGCTGAGCGATGTTGATCTTTGTATCTTGACTACCTGGTGTGAATTCCATTGCAAATAACCTATTCTCCTGTTGCTTAATGCAAAGCCAACAAAAACGCCGGCACTTGATTTCCCACTGTTCTCAGCTGCTGTTCTGGGGAGCAATATGAGTAAAACAGCTCACTTCCCAAAGGATAAGCACACCACTCACCAGATTTTTCTGAGGCTTTATGGATCCACTGAAGTAAAGGGAGATGGGGAGGGAGGAGAAGCAAGGAAAAAGAAGAATAATGGAATAATATATATTTTACAGCTTTATATCTTTCAAGAGCAGAAGTATCATGTCTTGAACTGACCCACTATATGAAAGGCCATTATATTTCATCCAGTCACCCCTGCTACTTGCTCGGTTCTGTTTTGTTAAAGCTTATCTTCCAATTTTGATACAAGAATCTATCAGTTCTCATGGTATTTTGTTCAAATGGCTAGTCGCATTATCTGAATGACAGATAAGGTAAAGGTGAACCTCTAGTCAATGTACACAAACCAGCTCTAACACGGACCTGGCAGTACAGAACTCAATATATATTAGCCACTATTTCTGCAGCTCCTTGAATAGGTTTCACAGTCTATGGTGAGCTACAGGCTGCCTGCATGTTCTACTTTTACTTCCCAGTCACAGCATAGACGAAGCCAGAAACATACCCAGAGGAGTCAAAAAAGGATTGCTAATATCTGAACTGCAAGAAACAACAAAAAAATGTCACCTTACAACACTCCAACTCTACTAAAATGATACACAGAGACAGAAATGCATTTAGGGAATTATTTTTAGTAATTTGACTCCCTGGCATCCAAGTATTAACTATTTTAGGAATGTTCTGCTACACTCTACGCAAATTTGCAACACGAATATGCGGAAGGTGTGCTTGTTTAAAATTAACTAATTGATGCCTGTAATTAAAATGTCAAGGCCTCAGTTTAAATGCATGAAACAAGAGGCAAAACTGTAGTTTGCTTACTCTGCAAAGAACGATCTTCAGCTTAACGACGACGACGACGACTCCGTAAAGCTTGCCTTCGCCCACGAAGACGACCCGCACGCGAGGCAGGCGTAAGGAGAGCGGCAGGGTTCCCACAGCACCTGTGAGGCGAGGCGCGCTGCCGCCAGAGCCCGGCGCCCACGGCACTGCGCCGCGCGCCCTCCCGGCGGGGCTCGCTCGCCCCCGCGCCTCCACGCAACGGCGGAGACGCCGGACGTCTCCCGCTGCTGCTGGCTCTGGCCCTCCGGACGTGCGGTTCACGTACTTGCATGAATATCAGGAGAACGGTACAGAGCGGCAAGTTCAAAGGTGCCTCCATTTCAGCCCGCACTTAAGAGCACGACTGACTCAGAGCCGCCGGTAAAATGTATTATTCTGAAACATGCAAACAGCTTCACTACTCAGCCCAGCATCTGTTAACGAATTTGTTGTTTCATGGTACAAAACATAACTGTTTATTAAACCAAGGTCTTTGAAAGGCAAAGGCTGGTGAGGATTATTTATTAATGGTTTAAAAAGACAAAAATACTGCACATACACCTCAATCCCTCTTCGAGTCTCTGACTGACTGTTACTCTGAATTGATAGCATAATATCTGATCAGAGCATTACTTTGTAACAATGTAACTGCCTTTAGGTTTCAAAGGGAAAAAAACTTTTTTTTTTTTTTTTTAATCTTTGAGAAAAAAAGAAATCCCAGAAGTCCTAGAGACAGTTGATTATACCCAGGAAAAACAAATACAGGACCTCTGATTATTAGGAAAACTACTACACAAGCCTGTGCCAATTCTGAATTAACAGTATTAATTTATACTATTATCTGCCCAAAGACACCAATGCATTAAAATGCAATGACAATAATCTGGTTTAAGCTAAGCATACAAGGTAGAAAACTTTTTTGTTTCAAGAAAATATTTCCTCTATGCAAAGGAATTTAATCTGAAATAATATGTATAAAATTAAATGTCATTGGATTTTTTCTTTAACAGTTCACATTAATAATTAAGAACTCAAGCACTATTATTATCTAGAGTTACACATCTTTTATAACCACTGTCCTTATGGAATACAGAATCTAAGCAGAAGAGAGAATGGAAATGGAGGATGGAGATCTCAATTTTTTTCAAAAGCATAAGAAATGAATGAAAAAATCCTGGATACTGGTGTACTCCAGGAGCTAAAAGACAAAGTGATAACTTCAGTTACAAGAATTACTTCTCAACTGTGCAGGTGTGACGGAGCTGGGCACAGCTGTGCTGAAATAATAAAAAATCTCAGTTAAAAAAAAAAAAACTATGACCATGAGAGGTTTGCAAACAGATTGATAACATCTCTGAGGTTTATTCAAAATAACTGATGAAGTCTTTCCCCGTTAATCTTCCAGTACCCCTGGATTACAAACATCCAGAGAAAAATGCACCATCATATAGGAGGAGTATGAGAGAGGACTGAATTCAAACCTGTTTGGAGTAACAGAACTGTGAAATACCTTGCAAGGTCTCCTTCATTTTCTGAGCAGCTCCACGACCTAAGATGAGAGACTGCTATCGCAACAGTGAGTTTAGTTTCACAGGTACCCTGGGTCCTTGAACAAGTTTGCTGCAACTGTCTTCAGTCAGTGACATCACATGTTACTATGTCCATTGGTCAGATTCAAAATCCAGGAAAAATCAGTGGGAATCTGCCTCTGATCTCCCAGTAAGTTTTCTGCCTCGCTACTCATATGCAGTTGGTATTCTGAATTTTACATGCCCCACCAAGATAAACAATTAGAAATTCGAAGATTGGCAAGTTGTTGTTCAACTGTTCACTGGAAATACAAACTTGTAAGAATAATTCAAAGCAGTTTTCAAATTCAAATGGGAAACATCTCACCATCCCTTCCTCTCTCTGTCTACTCTTTTTCCCCTCCAACTTACCACACATGGAAAAATAATGCAAAATTTTTATCTCTAATTGAGTTTTACACACCACTAAGATCCCACGCATTCTTTTTATACTTTATTAAAGGTAGAATTGATAATGCTCTGAAAACCCACAAATCAATGCAAATAGCTGCAAATGTATAAAAACATCTTTCAGTTACTGCAGATCATCTGCAGGTTTTCTGCTCTCCTTTATCTGTAAAGTTTTCTGGTTCTCTACATCTTCCTATACAGTGACTCATCTACTCCTCCAGCTCTGTTCACTTGAACCACAGTGGAATCTAGGATAGCTAAAAAACAAAGTTCACTTAGACTTCACATCCCTTGGGAACAGCTTAGGTCAGAATGTGCATGGAACTGCTGATGGCATGTCACTTAATATGCAAAACTCTCAGACCAGAGTTGCCAGCCAGTTTTATAAAGGGAGAAATATATCATTTGAAAGACAGCAAAAGAGCCTTAAAAATTATACCAACATGCACACACATGCAAAATACTATCCAAAAATTCAGAGCAGGGTTGAAAAAGCAGAACTAAGAAGGTAAGCAGCTATCTAGCATCAGCTGGAGCTGCCTGTGAGTCAGTATTTGCAGTGCACAACACAGTATAACAAGGTTTACATTAGCAGCAAACTGCAGGCTGGATGGCATCAATTGTGCATCTGCAACTGCATCTCCCAGTTCCTGATGGCAAGGAATTCAGGATGAAATGTCATGATACTAGGCATATTTTACTTAAAAACAGCCTGCAGAAGCTTCACCATCATTTTTCTAAAGAAAAAGTGCTGCTAAATCTCAAGGGACAGGAACAACTACAGGAGCATGGTGATTTGTTGCAGTCATCTGCGCTTTCATACATATGCAGAGCAAAGAACACAGCTACAATCATCTACAAGAATCAAAAACAATACCCACTGTTACTGAGCCTGATCAGCAACTGCTCAAAAAGCACAGGCGAAGTTACCTTGGGCAAATTGCCCTACATGTCTTGCACGTCCTTAGTCTACAGCTGGAGCCAACCAAAGCTCAGATATAGGAATTAGTGGGAGTTTCTGTTGGATTCAGCCAGATGGCAGAAGATGGAGGGCCAAGATAATTTGGCTAGAAATGAAACCTCTAACATTCATTTTGGAACCATTCAGCATTTTCTGTCTGACCCGACAAACCAACCAAGGAGCCCTGCAGCTGAATGCGATGTGCCTGCAGCATGCCACTGGCTGCAGCAGCAAGACTTCCCAAGGAGCGCACTTGCACTCGCTCAGCTGAAAGCTTGGGGTTTGAGGACACACCACCAGCCCCTGGAAGGCAAGAGAAGTAAACACTGCTACTTTAAAGGTTCATCATACCAGAGCCCAGAAGCAAACAACACGGCTTCCCTAGAGAGATCTAGGGATTCATTTTCTCAGAATTCATGTAATACACAGAGTACTGCCAACCTCCAAGCATTCAAAGAAAACTCTAAATTACTACTCAAGAGTTTGGTAACACAGCACACATGGCAATTTGGCTGAGGCTGTATATTAAGAGATCAGTCTTAAAAAAATCAGAGGAGAAAGAACATATATGAAAAGAGTACAAGTGATACAAAATGAAATCTAATTTTTGTACAAAATGAAATCTTATTTTTGATCTGTTATGTGCAGCAAGGTCTTCTTGAAATCTGTTATACAGCACAATATGTAGGAGACATCTGTCGCCTATTATGTTTTTCTCAGATATTTGAAATTTTGCTTGAAATACATTATTCCTGATGTGAATGCTAACACTAAAAGAATGCAGGTCTGTATAGCCAGACAGACTGCTTTTAGCAATACCATAGAACACATGAAGGATCTACAAGATCAAAGAACTGGTCTTCCATGATGAGGTGCTCGTGCAGGTTGGACAGCTGCCATAGCTAGTTTTATGCATATAAAGTGTGAGCTCTGGAAAGCAACAAAACTGAGCTGCTTGCAAAAATCAAGCAGAACCCACCCAGGTTCCACCCAAATCTGCATTTGGCTAAGCCACAGGCTTTGGCTGTGGATCTGAACACAGGATGGATATTAGATATGGGCCTGAGCCACAAAGAGCCCTAAGTGCCTGCTAGCCCACTGCACAGATGTGTTAGAACTAGGAACAATCTAATTTATTCACATATGAACCAAATCATTTATACTGCTCCAGTTCAAAAGTAAGACACTGTAAATTATTCTTCTCACCAGACCCTTCTTTTTAAGGAGTATGGATGGTTATAAATCTTCCTCTACTGAGATTATGAATTAAATCTTGTCCATATTATTATGTTTTGTCAGCTTATTTTTGTGAGATTATTCTTGACTGTAGCCTAACTATTCTCTCAAGCAGCTCTGAATTTGCACTATTAGCTATATGTATTAAATGGTAAGTAAAGACAGGTAGTTATATCCATTTCAATGAACCTGTGCTGGCAGAGACAAGCTAAGATTGACTCTGTATGTGTGTACATACACAAGAAACATACAATTTTTCTTAACCAACAATTTAATTCCTATTTTATTTCTTCATGCTTATAATTCTCTTGTTGGAAGTGCAATATTGGCCAACACTTACACTATTAAAAAGCTACAGTAACAAAGTGATTTAGTATTTTGAATGAAAAACAGCATTATCATAAATCCATTTTGTATTTTAAACTTAATAAAAATTACAAGACCACACACTCCTTTGCTCTGCCCTTTGGGAAATCACTCATGTATACTACCTTACTGTGCTTTCACTTTATACTTGTAATCTCAATTAAACAAGAGGCAGAGACCACAAAGTGTTAAACATAACATTTATATTATTTCATAATTCTCTGTGTAGGGATAACACTTCAATCACTCTTGACTATTACTGTGCTTCCTGTGCCAAGTAACATTCCTGAGCAGAGAGACTTTCCAAATTAAAGAAAACAAAAAAACTCTTGCATGCCTGGAAGAATACGTAGTCCAGGGACAAGAAAGGGGAAGGGAAGTCATATGCAAGTTAGCACTGATTTATTTACCAGAGGGAAAAATACATATAAGAGCTGAAACTTTCTGCTCTAATCTACTCTGTAGATAACAAATCTATCTGAAGCACTACCTGTTATGTTATCAACCAGTCCATTTTCCCCTCTGTCCTGTTGCCTCTCCCTTCCTTCCGCCCCAATTTTGGTCCATTTCATGAAATAACTATTCTTGGGCCGCACACTGTGCGGGCCTCCCTAGCCATACAGTCCTGTCTGGAAACAGCTGCTAATGCTTACAGACTCCGTCCAGAGCTCTTCCTCCCGCCCATTTACTTCCCAGAAAATATATGTACCACTGGGTTGAATGGGCAAAACGCTGTAACTTGCAGTGGGAACTAGTACTTTCCTTTATTGGGGGAGGAGGACGGGGAGACATTAGACAGCATAGCCTACAAACACAGCGTTGTTCTCTAATGTAATGACAACTTTTGTTGCAAAGTGTGTGTGTGCACATGCATGACTGAAAGAGGTGAAAAGAAGGAAACGCTACTTAGAGTACAAGCATGTGCATGTGTGCACACACATACAAAAGAAAAAATGGAAGAATCACACACAAGAAAAAAAATTTAAAAAAATCATACTTTGGATACTTGCAACACAGCCCCCGGCATGACTCTGCCTCACATCGTTAACACTGAGCCTGGGAGAATGTCTCATGCTGGACTACATTTCCATCATTTGCTTATTTAGCGGATTTTTTATTGTGCCTTTCTGGAGATGACTATCATCCAAAAGGATTATAATTATGATGCAAAATATCATGCACTTTACCTAAACACTACACATATGTAGCTTTATTTATCTTCTCCCTCCTGTTGTACATGCCCAATTAGTTACACCAGGCACTCCAGTACAACAGGAATGTTTCCTATGTGGTTTCTTTTGCTAAATACCTTTGTGACAGTTTCTTGGCAAGAACTGCAACAGAGAGGTTAACATATGTTAAGAATACATACAGCAGGCATTCCTAGTTAGAACGCAAGTAAATAGGAAACATCACAGCAGTAGCATTTCCTGCACTCACAATCGAAGCAAGTTTGCTTCAGAAGTTCGAGTCAGATTTCAGCAGCACATGCATTCAGTAGCAGAGATTACCACAACAGGAAAGGATTTTTGAACACAGATTTGCATTCAAATTAATGTGCTCATCAGTGATTCTAATCCATAATCTAACATTTCAGCCTCCTACTTCTGGAGTGAAAGGTCAAATTACAGATTGGAAGAGGTAAAAAGAAATTCTGCTTAGAGTATACAACTAACCCCAAAAATCCTATCTAACATAAGGTCTAGAGTTCCACAAACCATCAAGGCCTTCAATTCTTCAAGCTAAAAAGTACATCCAATTTGTTTAAAAATTGTCAGGGCTTCTCTCATTAGCACCAGGAACAGCAAGATTCAAGGTCTTTTCCATTTTTGGTCAGCCATGTCCTTTCCCTTTCCACGTCAGCAGATGATTTGGAGCCTCCTTTCCCATTCACGCAGCAGCAGCTCGTAGGTATAGGAGAGGGAGGAAGGGTTATGAGAGGAAGGCTTGGAGGCTTCTGGAGACAAGAGCTTCCCTGTCCCCCTTCGGCTGCCTGGAGGAAGGGAGGCTGGCTGAAGGAGGAGGGGAAGCCAGCCCTCAGCCTCATACACAATCATCAAAACCATCTGCTGATTCTCCCAGTCCTAAACCCCTTGAAACTACAATAACCCTTTCCCACAGTCTCATACAAATAAACCTTGATGACCCCTTCTTTACCATCATTATACAAACTATATTTACTTGCCCCAAATCCCCTTTGTGTTGGCTGCCACACCAACAGACTCCCTCACTAAGACTCCTGTCCCCCAAATGCCTACTGACCCATTCCTAATCATCTTTCTCTAACCCTGGTCAATGTTTTCTCTATCCGTTGACTCCACCTCTACTGCAAAACTGAATTTTATCACCCCAAGGGCAAGAAGCCTTGAACTAGCTTGGGGTCCAATCTTTTGAGACAGGAATCTGTGGATGAGGCCCAATGCATTTCTGGCAGGAGAAGACAACCATAAGTAATCATACATATGCCAAGATGAAAATAAAAATTAGAAATAAAAATATTTTTAAAGTCTGCTAATCTGCATGCTTGGAATACCTAGGAGTGATAGTGTGTGACCCAAGTGTGCTAAATATTATGTCAGAGAGACCCCATCACTTTATAAGCTGAATATTAAGACAGCAATAATAAAACAAGAAAAAAATTGAATTAATACTGCCAGTATAGCAGGGAGTGATCTCAGTGGAATTTTTATATGCAAAGAAAAAAAAGCAATCTTGAGGAAGGATTTGAAGGAGGATAAGACGATAGTTTTGTGGGTATTTATAGAGACCTCCTCAGAACAGGAAGGAACACATGGAAAAAAACTAGAAAGTGCTTACCAGAAACCGTAACAAGTGGGTGGCAGCAGAGAACATAAGAGGCCAGTTAGAGGCCAGAGTTAAAATCTCAACAATGGAAGCGAATGATAGGTAAAGCATGGGTTGACCATAAAGAGCCTCGGAAATGAGGACAAGTGGCTTTTGTTTGGTACAATCATTTTTCCAAGGCTGCCATTCTTGAGTATTTCACAAAACCAGAAACTTGCACTTTAGCAACCGAGTAAGTTAATTCACGAGTTAACCTAAGAACCTCTGGTAGCTGCAGGCAAGTAGGTGTCCAGATGTGGTGCCAAAGGTACACAGGTTTCCTGCACCAATTAAACACCTTGTAGCACCATGCAAATGGCTTTTTCTATGCAGCTTTTTATATACGTTGCATCCAGCTAACATACGAATAATTGCTAATACCAATGATCACACAGAACTTTTAAGGCTGAAATGGAAAGCTAGAATCTGAAAAGAATCTGATAAATATATTACAGGTTAATATTGCTGAAGGCCATGTGTAGAAAACATACACAGGCTCTCTCACAGAAGAGAGAAAATTTTAACTGAAAGGTTATAGAAATTACTGTCCTTGAGCACTCTTTAATCTTGACAGAATTCTTTTCTGCTTTATGCTAGGTTTCATATTGAAAATGCAGTCTAGACAAATCAAATTAACTTGTTATTATCCATGCAAGTGTACCAAAAAATAGGCATCTTCAAAAAGTTTTGGGCCAGACTTGCATTTTCTTGGACCATTCTGAAAGAAGTAGTGCGCTTCATAAAAATAGCAAGAAATGAGCAGAAAATGTATTGCAACACAGAACTGCTCTTACTGTTTTCCAACGTTTTCGGTTTTGTGATGGCATAACACTGGCATTCAGAATGGAAATTGGCTATTTCCACAGACTTTCCCATGACTCTCAACTTCTGTCTACCTTCTTACTCCAGAAAAATCCCTGACCAGAACTTTGAAAAAATTTCATCAAGTCAATCCTTACTTCTAAATTGCCATTTGAGGCCACATGCATAAAATACACATAAACTGGCACCCCTTTCCATCAGGAACACTCTCATTCACCCCAGCTACTTATGCCCATCTCTACACTGCTAAAAGCAGTTGGGCAGCCATCTGGTGAACTGAACCTGAGCTAAAGCTACAAACTCTTTTGGGAAGGAGATGGAGGGGCAGATTATTTTTATAAACTGTGCTATCATTCCCTGCATAGTCTCACACCCAAGCCTGCTCACCCAACATGTTCAATACAAATTCTTTGGGAAGAGAGGAGAAAGGAGGAATAAGAGGGAAAAACAGGCTCTATTTCCCACAACACATTTGTTCAGATTTTTTGAGCTTTTTGGGGTCTGCATAGCGTAGCTGAGGCAGCATATACCTCACCACCACCGGAAAGGCCACCAGAATAAACGCTAATGCTGCTATTCAATTAGAGGTGTCTGACCTTGCTAACAAAGAGCTAGCTTAGTTACAACTACAGACAACTCCACTTTTTATGACCCAGTATATTAGTATTATACACTGGGTCACACAATAAGCTAACGGATGGGAACGAGTCATGCGATGATGTCCCAAATCACATGATGGGGAGGGAGGAGTGGTGCAAGGCTAGACAAACATGCTCTCTAGAAAGGCTGGGTCCAGCAGGGTTTAGCAGGAGCACAGCCATCACGGTGTGCTGCAGATGTGTGGGCAGCACCATGGTGGAGAGGGTGGTGAGCAGACAGGGCTACTGATGAGCCTCTGCCTCTTCACGTGCTGCAACCCTGCCGCTTACTGAAGTGCAAACAGACTTTAGGACCAGGGCTAGGAATACCAGCTTAAGTCCCATAGCCACTTTTTAATTATTCAGCTCCACCGAACTCCCCCTATCCTCCTTAGCCAAAACTCCTTCTATTATTCCTGATTTCCATATCTTTCCCTCCAGTTGTCTATTAGTCATTTGTTTTCCCTCTCTTTCTGGACCCCAAAATTGTCATTTTTGTTTGTTTTTTACCCAAAATCTGTTAGTTTGCTTCATTGTCTATACAAGTACTTCCGTTTTTTTTTTTTAACCTCCTTTTTAAACTCTCCTCAGTCTCTTGTTCACTGCTCCCTGCTCCCCCGTTCCTCCTTGGTTTTCCTCCAGCTCTTCTCTACAAACCTGTCTCTTGCTGCTTCTTTCGCTAGCTTCTATCACAAACAACTTGCGAACAGAATGTTCCATGGTATTTTCCTGGAAGTATTATATGATCTACTCTCAAGATTGAGTACTTGTGCCAAAAAGAATAGTTCTAGCAGGCTGGACAAAATACATTTACTGATAAATTCAGGTTTAGCACTGTTCAATGAAAAGCATTCACTCCATATGAAGAAGTGAACTCCCTTTGGGAAACATATGATAGAAATGATGTTTCTTCTCCCTTGGATACTGATAGGATAATAAAATATATTGATACAAACAGAAGAAAGAACAGTATCTTAATTTCAGGTCACTGAATGGTCTAATCATTGACAGCTGTTTTCTTGGGATAATAATTACGAATTAGAGAGAGACGATATCTTTTGATTCCACTAACTGATGTTGCAATAAAATGTGTAAAAACACCATTACCTATGTTTCTCTGAAAGGCAATTAGTAAACATGGCAGTTCTCTTTTGTACTTCAGAGTACACTGAAGCAGACTTTCGACCACACAAAGGCAGCTCTGCAGCATGCACATGACAAGCCCAGCGAGCACAAGCAGCTTCCTCCTCTCCTCCACTATTTTGAAGCTGTGTTAGTTAACATGAGACATCCACTAACAAAATTCAAAATAGCAACAACCACCACAACATAAGGGTGAATAAACCAAAACAGCACCGTGACGTTCCCATCATAGCACTGCATTCCTGACTCGTCGTGACAGTATTGTTATGAACAACATCACAAACATGGAATTATTCTGAGGATACTCAGTGAGCTATACAGTAAGTACAGTTGTAGTTACTGTCCTCCCACGACCACATGCACACTTTCAGCTAGTCATGGTAATTATCTCAACTTTGTGCCACAACCTCACTTTGGAAACGGAGGTTTGTTCCTGCTCTTCTGTGGAGTCTACGAAATGCAAAGCAGGATTCCAGCTGCTGCTCTTGGTTTTACAGGTTGAGCAGAACTGCCACTCAGGTCACTTGCAGGATTTTTTTCCTCTCTACAATATGCTGTATGTTTGCTTATACAAACACACACTCTTGTTTCAGACGTTGACCTTCCACCTCCCTAGTGAAGGCAGAGTACACCAGAGACAAAACTGGCAAGAAGAAGGACTGAAGATCTTGCACTTGTTGCTTCCCATTTCGGAGATGGAAGGAGAAGCCTTAACATCTGAGCTAGTCTTATCAGAAGATAAAGAAGGATCAGAAGAAGGTACAGAAGGTTTCAGAAGATACAGAAGAATTACCAGAATATTTGTTGGAGACAATTCTTAACCAGTCTTTTAAACTCAGTAATTAATTACCAGAACAGTCTAATAAAATATAACTACAAAGATTAATAAATTAGATTAGAGGAGAAGCAAAACCATTTTATGTGTATAGCATCTGCTCAGCTAAAGTTTATTTCTGAAAGAACACATTTTTTTAATCAAATATTAAGCCTTGTGGTCCCTTTGGGATTACATGAAGGAGTGCTTTTGGGCTAGAAGAGCCACAGCCCTTCAATTTAGCAGCATAAAACTGCTGCAGGTTGCCCAGGGAACTTCATTAGTTGCCACTACATTACATGGATTTATACTAAATTGTGATCCAGATACTAAGCAGTTTTCATGAATTTCAGGAAAGAGAACTCTTGATGAGCACCAAACATTTCCTCTTCCTGGAATCTAACTGAAGGAAAATAGCTAAATCTGAGTGTTGATTCATTTAGCCAGGACAGCTGGCCTCGCTGCATTCAAACAAACTCAGAAGCAAAAGGGTGAGAGACAGAAGGGCCTCTCTTTTAGAGCTTCCTACTGTCTACAAGCCAGCATACAGAGCTCTACGAAGCAAGATCATTCATTGGGACAAAAGTTGATACAGAGATCTTAAATATTGTTAACTTTATCAGCTGATATATATGTACTGAAGCTCTGGACTCCATTAAATTTGTTTTGAAACAGCCTGTAAGTAAAACTAGAATTCCAAAGGTTCTTTCAGTTGGACTCCCAGTGAATATTTCTGTCAAGCTGCACTGACCCCAGGGTCCTTCACAGTCCCTTCTTAAAAAAGAAAATAAATTAAATTATTCTCCCAGATGGTGAGCCCAGCAACTCAGACCCTAATCCCCCAAGCTCACATCAGCCTATTCACAACACATCAAAGCACAGATCTTTTTCATTCCCCAGAAAACATTCAAGCAAGTGGAAGAGCTAATACACTCTTTTTTGTCAATCAAAATGTAAAACATTAAAAGAGACATTTGAAGAGAGGCAAAAACAGTCTGCTTCTTACATAGCTAACAATCAAGGATACATAAATTTTGAAGTTACTGCAAACTACTACTGCTGTTAATACTACTCAGATACACACCACAAGTAGTGGGATTCATATGCAATTTTTGTACAGACACAGCTATAAAATTCCAGAAAGCAAATATTTCGCAAGCTATTTTGCTAATAACTTTCCTGAAGTGCCTGCTGCACTGCAACAAGAGGTTAACTAGGCCTGCAAGGAGGCTCAGGGCAGAAAGCACGTACTGCAACCAACATAAGGACCAGTAGTCCATCAACAAGATTGTCACAGCTAACTGGTTTTCACTTAGAAGTGTGTCTTTTCCTTCCTCTCCTTACAGTGCCCTTCAGCGAGTCTGAAGCCAGGCTGTTCTTTTATTGGCATGTGTTATAAAGAACACTTACAGATAACGTGAACACACACACGCAAAGCGTGGCTCCTTACTGAATATTTATTGCTATTGAGAAAGAAGATTTTGTCACACTAAAGATCTCTAGATCTCTAGGCTTTGCTAGAAAGAAATGTGAAGAGTTTTATAGGCAAGCAAACACAGCTCATCAGAACTCATGTAACTGCAAATAGTAATAGATTGGAGAGACTGCAGGTCTCAACAGCTTGAATCCAATACTTCAGCATTCACGGTTCTTTTACTATAGAGCAGCACTTAGTCCAAAGAAATAGAAGTCACCTTACAGAATATCTTACTTGGGTACAGCAAGTTGCTTTCACTTTCTAAGAAATGTGGTAAGTACTAAATCAGAGTCACATTAAGAGGGATGCATCACACATTTGCTAGATACAAATAAGAAATACTGTATGGACAGGTAAAATTTGTTGGATACATCTGTATTTGGTCAGTTTAACACAGCCAGATTTATCCTCTGCAACAGAAAAATGGTGACTATTGGACGTTGCTAATATGGGAACAAAAAATGTAACTTAAAATAGCTACAATCATTAGCTTTTCTATGAAAAAGTTTCATCTCATTTACAAAGTCTTCTGGAGACGGAAAAAGGTGGAAGCTTCCTGTTTTTTTAGAAGCATAGGTAATCAAGGAGCTCTTCAACTTCATGGGCAAGTAGAAAATGTCACCTACACTTACAGAGGAGTAATACAGAGTATTTAACTAATATACTTATATTAGTTAAAGCATAAAGGAAAGGTGGAAGGAGGAAGTATCAAAACCAGTAAATAACACTGCCACTACTATCAACTTACAACAGATCAAAGTGAATACAATGCTTCCAGAAGTACAGTGTTAACAACACCCTGCTCTAGCAGCAGAAACACTTGCCTCCTTTTATAAGCAAAATAACCAAGCTTTTTGAGAAACAACTGAGGTAAAAAGATACATTTTTTGCATGCATTCAAAGTGGACATGCTTATTATCTGGTTGACCACCTAAAGCCAAGCACTTTTAAATCAAGAAGTTTGGTTTGTTCATGTCAATTTTTATTACAACTTGCAAGCTCAAAGTAGCTAGTTAAGACTTTGCAAAACAGAGTTTTACATACAAAAATGTATTACTTTATTTACATGCATCAATAATTAAGTTGGTAACAATTAAAAATGTTCCTTTTGACATAAAGAAAATACAAGAGAACACAGATTCTGATACATTGTTAACATATATTCTCCTGTCTAACATCTTCCCAGATCTTGATTTTTCTGTTCTTTGTTTTGGTCCTACTTCTACTCCAAGAATGAGCCTACTCCTGCAAGAGGTAGCTCCCAAGTTATTCCAGAATTCCTATTTACATTTTTAAAATATAAAAAAAAATAAAATTAGAGCCTTAAGTCATTCTTCCCCATTTCAATGCACATGAAAATATACAAATAAAATTCTTTGGTAAAATGAAC
Source organism: Apteryx mantelli (assembly GCF_036417845.1). Classification (NCBI taxonomy): domain Eukaryota; kingdom Metazoa; phylum Chordata; class Aves; order Apterygiformes; family Apterygidae; genus Apteryx; species Apteryx mantelli. Next base: position 17,513,737 of record NC_089984.1, read on the forward strand.
TGCTTGCCACTACTGCTTCTTTAATACTGATAAACCTACTCAATCCTCTTCAGCAAAGATATGAGCTTAAACCATTTGTCTCAAAATATCTCTTCTGCAACTTTTATGCTTTTATTTATTAGAATAATTATTCACATGCATTAATACTGATTTTTAGAGACATACATCTAATGGTAGTTATTCCACTTTACATAATTAACTGGCACCTTATTTGGTTTGACCTTTATTACTAACAATTATCATTGATACATATTATCTATAGGTCCTCTGTATTAGAAATAAAGAGCTATAAATGCCATCCTAATATTCTCTACCTTAAGTCATGCATTTTGTCCAGGTTACCTGAAGTACTACTTCTAGGATTTCCAACTTGGACATTACAACAGGTACTAGTGCTGTTCTGACATATGTAATGCAACATATTTCTGAGTAAGAACAGCACTGTTGTTATAATTGATGCAGTTAATTAAGCCACTAATTTTTCCATGCCTTTGAGAAAATAAAAACTGGTATTTACTGAAAATCTCCAAAGACACAATCCTGCAAATTTATCAAGTATATGCTACATTCCCATTGGAAGAATAGTGCCATCGACCCAAGACAAAATTGTACCTGAGGGCCAGATCCACAGCACAGTGAAGCTGATGGTTCGCAATGATTACAACGGGACTTGGATAAGGCTGCAAGATGAAGTAAAGTGGAATCTCTTCACCATGATGTATTAACATGGAAACTAGCTGAGCATTTCTCTAACAGCCTTGCTTCTCCCTACTACCATACACTTCAAAAATGAACAGCAGTAACATTAGTTCCTTGCTTTCAAAGATGAAATGCTTCCAATACTTGAATGCTTAATTGGCTATTGTACCTCTCAATTATCTGCTAAGCTCTAAAAGGAAAACCAAGGGCTTAATGAATGAATGGAATTCCAAGGTACAGGCCATTCAGCCATATCTTGACAATATACCCAGACTGGAAACATGTAGACACTTGTGAAGAAAATCTATCCATCAGGGAATTGAAAACAGGGATACTGTTTTCAGGGATACTCTTCCTCCTTTAGTTTTGAGATTTAATACATGGATGAATCCTTTTAAAAATTCAGAATGAATGTTCAGCTAGGAGATATTTCGCAGAGATCAGGAGGAGATGCTTTGCCAACATAGGCAGCAAGTCTACAGGGATTTTGAGTTTGTGCTGCAGAAAGCAAAACATATGTTCATTTGGGACAATTTGTAGTTCACAAACATTTAGCAGCTAGTACAGAGGAATACAAATAGGGACAATGCAGTGTGTGTGCAGCAGGTTTTCTGCTTCCCTCTTATTTAACTAGATACCTCTGTCTTTGTTTCCATAATTGAATAATTTTCATAGGACTAAGCCTTTGTTACTTCACTTTTTATGAGCCAGGGTTTTTTAACCAGAATTTTCCTGAACAGCTGTGCTGTTTGTTTTAAGTTAATGGCAAGAAAACAGTGAAGTTGACTGTGGAAAAAAAGAATTCAGTCAAGTTACCAGTGACTAATAAGAAAATAAAAACTTATGGATGAAAGATTTTACCAGCATAAAAACAAATATTCTTGTGTTGGCTGGTAACTTAACCTATGCTCTGAAATCACCAACAACCTGAAAAACACAACAATAGTGTCAACAAAAGGAAAAATCAAAGTAGCATAAAGCCCCAAATATATTCCAGGATATTACTCTATAACTGCTTTGAAAATCACATATTCCAGCTAACACTATATATCTCTCCTTCCATCCAGGCTGTTCACTCCTCCTACCCAGAACAGCAGTTTGCTGTGTCTATAAAACCATTAGTGAGGTCACCTTGTAAATGTGATTGACAAAATAACAGGCTAAACAAAACATCAAAAACTAAACCAAACAACTGGACTCCCACCTTATCCTTGTCTGCTCAGCTTTACCCAACATAGCTGTCTCACTGAACAGAATAGAATGCCAGCAGCCAAAAAGAGATCCAGTTTTTCAGAAAATTAAAAAAACAGAACTGGGAAGATTCATATTTCAAAAAACAACTCTATCTCAACCAAAAAGAAATACAAATCCAGTACAGCTGAAAAGCTCAACAGACTTGCTGCTTTTGTACATGGAGGAGGACTCTTCACGTGCTGCCTGAAAAAATGGAGATACAATCAGTCAAGAAGCACTGGAATTAGAGCAAAAGAAATGGAGCAAGTAGAAAAGGTAGATTTAAGGAAGACAGAGAACTGATTATGCTATTTGGAGGAAAGTATATAGTGGGCTGTGTGGCTGAGCATGATAGTACTGAGAGTTTTTTGCAGGATATAAGTAGAAAGAGCAGAAGTATAGGTTACATTTTACACCCTGCTTCTTGTTAAGATGCTGACAGACCGTAACTTCTTCCAACTTCTAATATCTAGACACTATGCTGCAAGATTTGCCTATGAAGTCTTACTATCATTAGTAGTTACAATTCAAAAATAGCAAATTACAGCAGCACACATTGTTTTGAAGGGCAAAACAAGTTCCTCCCATTCTTCCATGAACAACTTCAGCCTACCTTAGTCCCCTGAAAACTACCTCACAGACTCTGAATTTTTGAATACATTTTTAGCTTTTGCTATTCAGTGATGAACTTTTAAAGTTATAGCCAAAATAGAGAAAGGAAAAGGCAGACAAGAAATATACAGGACACCTTCTCACTAAATAACTGCTGACAGGATATGATCTGAATTTTTAGAAGCACTAGAATTTTTAGAAGCACTAGAACAGACAGATTGCAGTATCTTCAGGGAATCTGCAAGAGCTTAATGCTACTGGTGCCTTGCTTCTCAGAAAAAAACAATTATCTAAGTGTAAAAACAGGAAAACCCATGAACAAGAAAGCAAAAAGTGCTTACTCATATAGGTAACCAATAACATGCAAAGTACTTGAAAGACTTAACCAGAAGCACAACTTTTCACTTGGAGCACCAGTTAGTCTGGTGCAGGTCAGCACGAACTGTTAGCAGTGACCGTAACAATTGACGTGGTTGGTTTAATATGCTACTGTCAGTCTGAAGGGAGAAACCAAGGCCAAAAGAGTGTTCAGGCTGGAATTTCTTCTCATCCTTAGAACTGGGTGCTCTAGTTAGTGGGTGTTGGATTGGCACCGGTGGGACCCTTTGAAGGAAAAGATTACAAGTGGAGTAAGCAGAGCTGCAAGAGAAAGGAAAGGTCAGATTAAACAATCTAAAACAACAAGTAAAAGTCAGAGCTGAAAGTTTCATCCACACTTAGAGCAAGGGGATCTGCACATAAAAATGGACAGCAGGGACCACTCTACCTGCTCACTAACAAGGCATTGCAGCTGTGAGATCATTCTGCAGTTACCCCTTAGAAAAGAAATATTTTCTCACTGCCTCTGTTTTTTGAGTCAATATTGATTGTTTTAGTTGCCAAAGTCAGAGGTGAAAGTAAAAAGTGCCTCAGAGGTGAGGCTTCTCAAATGGAAGAGTTCAGTTATTTAATAATCTCTTCATTGATCTGTCTCAAATTAGGCTGTGACTCTGAAAGCATAGAGATTCTGCCAAGCCAGACTGAGGGATAGGGCACTGTACATTATCATTAGAACTTAAAAAGACAAAAATTTCCATTTGCTATTTTTGCACATGGAAAAAAAAAAATCAGCCAATGTGTGCTGGATAACAGAAATCAAACACAGAGCCAGGGCTGCTGAGAATTCCAACTTCACAGGATCATTCCAGACAAAGAAAAAAAAGTACATGGGTTAGAAACAAAAACAAATCCATATGCTGCCTAAGGGAGGAGTGCTAAGCAAACACACAGCAATACATTAAGATCTTTTCCTCTCCTCACAGCCCAACGCTCACCCAACCCAACCCAACCAGGAAGTGCTGCTCTCTTAATATTCCTCTGACCATTTCAAAAAATTAAGTTTTTACAAAGCTTCTAAAAATTCAAAACTATCGCTTCAAAATAATCTTCTATGACTTAACCTTTTACTGGTTGCAAAGAAGAAGAAAATTTTTGCATCTCAGGACTGTTCACCCAACACAGTCTCAGGAGAGCTGGGGAAGAAAAGCAGCCTTCCTCTCCAATAGTTCTCAAAGTTTGGATACTCATACCACCCCCAAATGCCATTGCCTTATATAACCACTGCTCTCCGAACAGGCTATGTTTCACCACAGTTATTCCACAGCAAAGCATAGCCTATGGATTCTGTTGCCAGACTCTGCTATTCACTAGTATCAACACAGGATGGGGGGATCTGCTCTGTAATATTCAGGAAAAATATATATATATCAAGAGAGCTCCAAGTTGGGTCCCAGCTACCGTACCTTTCTCAACCTTGGATTCTTTGGGCTGGGCTCCCCTGGTCTTGCTTCACCACTCCATTTTCCAACCTGCCTTCAACGTTAGTTGACCACAGCCCACCTCTGTATAACCATTCCAAGGGAAATCCCTTAGGTGGCGGGAACAGCAGCAGCACAGCATGGTAATTATATATTATCACCTGCAAAATATTTTTTTTCCTCCTCAATTTATATTGAATTTGTATAGCCTTGGTGGGTAACTTTGAATCCATTACAAATACCAAATAAAAAGGGTTATTCACAGAGGAGAAGCTTCACAGCCTGTTTTCTCTTCCTTTATCCCTAGATTAATCCACAGAGTACCAACAAGCAGAAATATATCCCTGATATATCTGAATAGTATCCAGTAGCCTACTGTGTACCACTAAAAAAATTGATATTAAATCCACAGACTGCATCCAACTGCTTGGGCATAGTAGGCTTTCATTAAGAAATAGGTAATTTAAATTCATATGAAACAGCAGTAAAAAAAAGTAAGCAATACTAAGTCTCCTGAGAAAGGTTAGGCCATAGAAAGTCTGAGGTAACAGAACCAAGTCTCTCAGCTCTGGCAGTACAGTTCCCTGGGCCTGTAGTGGTGGATTTAGAGCTCCATCTCAAGACTCAATAAACCCTTCCAAGGCATTGTATTAAACATAAATTAAAACTCAAAGCCCATCAAAGCATAATTCAAGATGCATACCTTCATTATCTATTTCTTCAAACCCATACCCATCACCCCCAATCAGTGTTAATTGCCCTTAGTGTCATAAGAAATCAAATAAATTATTTGGTGAGACTTTTTTGTACATGTGTACATATTTGCTTCACATTTAATGTGAATCTCTCTTGCTGAGAGCAAGATAACCTGGCCAAAAAAAAAAAGGGGGGGGGGGGAGGGGGAACATTCTTGCAAGTGTCACAGAGTTAGGCATCATTGACAAGCATCCTTTCCAGAAATGCAGCAGCATTACCTTGGTACTAGCAATAGAAAAATCGTAACTGGCTTTACGGGAATTACCACTCCTTCCTACTCAAGGTGGAAGTCTGCTATTTCGTCTCTTTCATCCTCCTCATTGCTAAAAAGGTGTCTGAAATGTTGGTTTCATGATTTCTCTCTCCTGATATTCAGATTTGAAGGGAGTTAGATCTTTTCAAATTGTAGTAACCAGAAACATGCAGCTGAAGCTGCAATCTAGAGTTGAAGTGCAATCAGTTTTTACACTACTTATCTTTTACAGAGATTTTAGTTCCTTCATTTTCTTAGCTTTCTATCACTCGATAGAATAATTTTGATATACAAAGGATTATAGTTTCATAATGCACAAAAGCTGATTAGGAACTATGCCATTTTGTAAGCTACAGTGTCCCAGAAACAGCAACTGCAATCTCTCACTTTTACAAAATGAATTCTGTAACTTGCCTCGGAATTTCCACTAAGATACGCATAATTTATTACATTTACTATGCTGATTTCCCACATACACAGCAAAATTCTGTAACATACTCTACTGCACCTTCAGCAACATTGGCACAAAATTTCATTTTCTGTTTAAGGAGCAAGTTACTCAAAAGAGAAATCATATTATAATGGCAGTTTTCTGGTCAAAAACTTCTCCAAGTGTAATCTTAAGTGCAAAAAGCCTACTTTAGAGACAACAATAGATTTCTACTGTGTTTTCCTGCTTCAGAATTAACACACCCAGGAACACGATCTGAATTCTCTGACCAACCACTTTGTACTCCAAGTTCCAGCCATTTGCAAATGCCAAACCAGAGAGGGTAGAAGGTGCACATGGGTGTTACTAGGAACATATCTCGAAGAGAGGTCCATCTCCCTATTCCCAGCACCTTTACTGGCAGTGATACAGAGGGAAATGAAAAGGATTCAGTTTATTTTTCAGATTTTAGATTCATGTCAAAGGGTTGACAATAAACAGAAACATCACTATTTTTTAAAGTATTTTTGTTGAACTAATAGGGAATAGAAGTGAAAATCTACCATATTATGCCATTCTTCTGTAGAAAAATAAGTTCTAAAAGATACTTTTATCATATTAAGACTTTCACTTTTTTTCTTTTTTTTTCTTTTTTTTAAATTCAGTATGCGAAATCAGCAAATGGAGAAGGAAAAAAAACACGCATCCCTCTCCCCAAAAAGCTCTATAATGTTCCCATCCTTTGAGTGAACTTTAACAAGGAAAAAAAGGCCCAAAACAGCAGGAAGAGACATAAGACACAACTAATAAACTTTCAATGTTTTGCCAGTCTGGCCTTTATATAATACTTTTCTGATACTATCCAGCAACTGTTGTAGTTTCTTAAGATGCAAAGAAGCTCTTGTTAGTGTTAGATAAATGCCCAGTCATTTACTTCTCCTATGACAAGAGCTTTAAAAATAAAAAGTAAGGTGCCCAAAAGGTCAGAAAAACTGGAGCAATACAAGCCAGTTTCTCTCAAGTTTCATCGCTCTAAACAAATATGCAGCGTCTGATGTTTGGACCAAAAGTATTTCATAATGGTAGCATGCCAGTCTAAGAGAAAAAAACCTAATGTGCCTTCACTGCAAAAGGAATTATCCTGGTTAAGATGGTCTGACTGCCTTAACAGAAGCATCAGCTATGTACCAAGTACACAAACAGATACGCACAGACGCTTTCCACAGACGTATGCCACACAAGTGCAGTGGCAAAGCCAGAATATATCAGTTGTTCAGCATACTGAAGAGAACTCACCTACACATGGTTATGGCTTTTTGTCCAGGACTTAGACAACCCAGTCTAGAAATCCTTGACCTATGAACATTTTTTTTTTCCATCACAAATAAAACTTCCAGGTAGAAAAAAAGACATGTCCTGGAAAACCCTCAATAGTAGTTCTATAACTGAAAAGTTATTTATGGCATTTCTTACCAAATCATCTCTCTTTGCCCCTGGATGGAAAAATAAACAGAAATAATAATAGGCAAAAATCAACAAATTTTATATACTTCTTGACTGTAAGTGAGCCATCAACCAGTAATTTCTTATCTGGCCCAATTTGCCCATTCATATATAGGACACAAATCCTTCACAGTATCACTAGAGGAAGTCCTTTAAAAATAACTTTTTAATACTATAGAAGTAAAAATTATAACATGACTTTCCCATAAAAGAAAATAAGTATTTGTTATAGATCACTACTACAGAATTCTAAGATGATGTTTTCAAGACTACTGATGAAAGATATGTTGTGATATACAACTTTTCTGAATTAAGGATTAACTCTATACTGTCCGTGGAACTAACAATCCTAAATTTAGTAGAAATAACTTAATGTAGGGCAACATATTAACTCTAGAGGCTAATTTCACAATTACTTTAAGTAAGACTGATTTGGAGAGGAAATACTCATCAAGGACCTGAATCAGTCACACCAAATAATACCTAGAAGCCTGATCCTCTTATTATGTAGTAAATTTTACAAGGCCATCCATAAACACATACTACATGTTTAAATTAAGTTATATGCATAGAGTTTGGAAACATGTGACCTTATTGCACAGGTACAAAGGCTAGGCTATTTGAAGACAAAACATACTGAACAAAAACACAGATGGAACTGGTCTGCTTTGCAAAGAAAAAGCACTGCTTAAGCACATAAGGTGCAAGGAGTGAACCTCTACATCCTCAGCTTAATTTCTGCATATGTTTTGTTTTACTAGCTCTGGACTAAAACCAGCCAAAAAATTAAAACATTACCTCCCAGTTCCACTCCCTACTGATTGACAGTATATTAGTTTTATATGCACTGCTGCTGAGTTTTTACATTAGGGTACAGTTGAGTGATTCTGTAGAGGTCTGATGATTTTTATGACAACATAAAAGTGCAACAACAATGCACAAAGAGTTCTAATTAGTACTAATGAACTTAAAAACTTAACAACAAGTAGAGTTTTTTCTTCATTATAAATTCAAGCTTAAAATTATTCAGACTTTTATAAACCAAAGTGATCTTCCAAACAGTTAGAAACAAGCTGCAGTCATGGGTCAGTTCTGCTATGCAAAGCAGTTACTCTAAGGAGAATGCATTTACAGAAGTGACTGTGTCCAAACATTTCAGAACATAGTCAACTCTTTGCCAAATCACTAAATTCATTGGAAGATGTTGGAAAAATTTCCAAGTACATTTACAAGAAAGAAATTCTTAAGGACCGGGATATGGCAAACCAGAAACAATTACACCAAGGAATTGAGCGCAAACTGTCCTACAATCTTCCTATCTCTGCACTGAGACCAACTTCAAGCCAAATCCTTTTGCTCTCTGAACAAACAGAGAAAATGCTTTTTCTATTGCTAGTGAGCAAGGAGTCATCAAATCATTCAAGACTTAGGTAAAGTTTAGTTGTGGTATTTGGGATGGATGAGAAAGCTGCTGTTTGTCTTGAATGGAGAAGATGCAATCTAGTCAGATGATGATAGGTGGGTATTTTGGCAGAAACATTATCTCCCTTCAAGATTTAGCCTCTGAACCTGAGCTCTTGTCTCCAGCCTCTATACCTACTAGAAGGCTCAGAACTACTAAAAAAAAGTACTAAAAAAAAGTGCTAGAAGCTAGAGGCGAGCAAGCACCTCCAGAACCAGCTACAGTTTGCACACATAATTGCCCTGCTTCGTGAGACCCATGGGTGGCAGAAGCTGGGGGCAACAAGAGAATCGTCTCTACAAGCCCTAAGTGCCTGGTATAATTTGTGACTTAAAGAACTGGTTTTGCAGATTTAGTATACCGAGGAACTTTGATGTTCATGCTGTTGCTTTTCATTGATAAACTTAAATCCTGAGCATTTTATTGGTCTTGCTTGAAAATAAGCCCTTACATGGAAATAGGGGGAGGAAACTAAATAGCTCTGCCTTTACTGTTAAGCCACCAAGGAGTCATTCCACAGAAGCATTTCTAGCAGGAACACTAATACGCATCAGTCTAACAAATGTAAGAATCTCAAAAGCAGGAATTAATTTTCCATTCAATTTCCCTACATAAGCAGTCTGCAGCCAAATCAGCAAGGTGAAAACCTGCTTTATTCCTTCAACATTAACACACATGCATAAAAAATGGAAGTAGAGACTTAAATACCCACCTAGAACAAGTTCCTATCAACTTGGGTGACAGAGAAGACTATTTACCACCAGCTTTTCCTGGCAGGGTAAGGTACAGAATTGCAAGCTGTTACCCTCAAATAAGAGGCAATGAGGTCTAGCAAATTTGTCCCTGCCACAAATCAACCCAACCAACAAGTCACCCCCTGCCCTCCCCAAGATATTATTTCTGCAAACTTCTTAAAGCAGCACCCTTGATAAGGTTGCCTTTCAAGTAGCGTCTTCCATCAGCAACCAGAGCTTGTCCCTAGTACCTCCTCTTCATAGTTCCCCTCAAGAAAAGTCTTTCCCTTCCTCCTCAGTATAAGTGTTTTCTCACTCACCAAAGTAGGCAAAAGTTTCAGATTTCTCAAGCAAACCTTCAGATACCTTGTTCTTGAAAAACAGTATCCAAAACTAACCCCCCACCTTCACCACTGCCTAAAGAACTTCCTCTCCTCAGGACACACTGCCATGAGATAAATTTGGGCAAACTTAATTCCTCCACAGGTGTCTGATGACTCAGCCACACAACCTTTGCCAGGTACAGCTGTTAAGGCTCACTGAGCTTACACACTCCCATGACATCTTTCTCTAACAGCATGACGTTTATGCATCATGTGCCATACCAGTTGCTTCTTGCAGCTGTAGTACTCAAACATTTATGAGTTAATCCTCATGACACTGCTTTGTGGAAAACAAATAGTGTAATTCTCATTTGTTTTGTATTAGGAAATTCAAACACTGATAGGAACAAGAATTGTTCAAGTTTACATTGTATGTCAGCAGCAGGGAATACGTCCCCAGTCTCCTGATGCCCTAGTTCTATTCCATAAACTTTATAGCAGGTGCTAAATAGATCCTGTACAGCAGACACAGGCAGAATACTTCTCACCAGCTCTGGCTAAAAAGATTTGGCTTCTTTTTTCTGTTCAAATCACACTGAGAAATTTTAAATTCCTCTCCAAAGCCTTACTCTGAATTTAGCAAGTAACACTATTTTCCTCCTGAGTTTCCCCCTTCAATTTCACCCAGAATTAATTCTTTCTACTTTACTGCTAATTTTATGTATGCTGATAGTGACTCATCTATTACAAAATTTTTCTGCATTTCCCTTTATTTCCCCTTTTCCTAGCCCAGATGCCTTGTTCCTTCTTCTGCCTGCAACTCCTCCTGTCTTCTTAGAATCATGGATGCACAACCCCTGAAAATTCACATTTATAATTCTATTTAAGAAGTGTGTGTGTGGGGGGGTTTGAAGGTGAAAAACAACAGGTACAAGGTCCTAAAGCTTATGCATTTTAAAAACATCAGCTTTTTACCCTTTCATTTCTTAATACATTTAAAAAAAAAAAAGTACAAAAAAACAGGTGACCTGCAGTTTAACCTGTTATCTTAACCTGGAAAAATAATCTTAAAACAGATCCTGACAATGGTGAGACCAACTGAATCCTGTGAGTTTTGGGGAGGTTTAATCTACTATTGCAATGAATATAACTTGCTACAGTTCATTAGAAAAATGCATCTCGCTTTCAGTCCACTTCACATTTAATCGCAAAAGAGCAAATCTAATCACAGTGCAGCACTAGGAGCCATTTGTGTGCTACTCGAGCAGTTTACAGCCAGAGAAAAGCTCTTCTCCATTTAGTTCCAACCAGGGAGGAAACTATTCTCACTACTGTAGTTTTGTCCCTTTTCAACCAATTGTTTAAAAGTGTATTTATTCTGACACTACTCTCAAGAGGAAGTCATGTCAGCAGGACATATCAGAAACCAGGTTATGAAAGCATGCAAGAGCCTGTTTACTGGTTTGGACAATAAATTTCTTTATCTCAGAAGCAGTGTTATCTTGTCATTTAAAGTCCAGAGCACTGATGCCACTTGCAGCTCAAGACGTGTGTGGCTCATGGCCTAAGCTGGGAAGGAATATCATTACATTTCTGATCTGCACTGTCTGCAAGACTCCCACCAGTACAGGTTACATTGATAGAAAACATCTCACTATATTTACACAGTAAATCTTTATCCAATATCCTTTTGTAACCTGTACGAACCTGGCTTCAACAATAACCTATAGTAAGGAGTTTCAAAGACAGAATAGGCAGCGCGTACTTCCTTTCCGCAGTGTAACCTGGGCCTCCCCTCTCTGTTTGAGCACCTCATGATCTTTAACGCATTTTTCTTCAGAAGTTCCCTGGGAAGTAGGTCAGTGCGGCACAGTTATTGCAGCTATATGTAAACAATGGGATCCAGACGCACTTCCCAACTGTGAAGCCAACACCAGAGTATACATTATCCACTCTCTCTCCTCAGGGGAAAGGAAATATAATGTGCTCTGCTAGGTCCCCTTTCTGGACAACCAGTAGACCAGGCTTGTGCTGGAGCTTCCCTGCCCTGTAGCCCAGGTAAAATGCCCACAGCCATACCAAAGGTATGTTTGCAATTAAAAATAAAAAATTAAAAAAAAAATCATTTTCTGCAGAACATCCTAACTACAGGACCGCGTTTCTTACCTAAATGTTTAAATAATCAGAATTAGGCATACACCAATAGTCAAGAGTCACCAAATCAGTGTTTTAAAGCCAGGGTTATGGGCAGCAAGGTGCTTCATTGGCACTCCTTGGAACCAGCAGGAACAGCTAATAAGAATGGTGTCACACCTCATGGAGCCAATCACCAGAGGAATTTAAAGTTCACAAATTTATATAGAAAGCTCCATTTTCAGCTGCTGCCTTATGCCCTTTAGCTATGGTCTCTAGGCAATGGCCACAGGACACAAAGTCACAGTCACAAGGAGCCTTCACAACCCTCCTGCAACATCGCTGTTCCCTGTTCTGACACAGTCTGGTGCAGGGGGCAGCCCAATGCCTCCTGCACGCTGGGGAAATCTCCATTAGGACAAGGGAAACCATCTCTGAGTGATGTTACCCACAGGTAACTCTGCCATCTGCAAATTAAATCAGGGGATCCTAAGATGACACAAATAACTATGCTTTTACTTTACAGATTCTCCTCTCTAGCTCACAGAATTATGACTTCTGATTAGTCATTTAAGGTATTTCTTTGTTTCTGACAGCACAGCATGTGTCTTTGTTTAGTACAGAAACCCACTGCACAGTTCATCAGGATTTCTCTGTCTTCTCCAGGGTACTCTGCATAAGTGAGGTCATTTTCTCATTTAACTATCTTATTTTCTCAACAATGATGTTCAGATCTGTAGAAGGAGAGCATAGAAGAAATTCAAAGCAATTTTCAAAGGCCTTTCAAAATATAGTCATGAAAGATCATTAGGATTCATCTCCAAATGGAAAACCAGGAGTCCAGGTGACAGGCATCTACACAGGAGAGGACTAGTTATGAAATACCAGCTCTAAGCAGAGAAGGGAAAGTGTCTAGTGTACCCAAGTATGTACAAGACCAACTGTGCTAAAATGATTACTCATCAAACCCAGAGTAAGGAACAAATTCCACACTCTCTCCTAGTCATTTCATCTAATCTTATTTCTCCAGTGCCCTCTGAATTACTGTTACTCACTCTTCCCTCTTACTTTACTAGTCATCTTATAACTGACTCATAGGGATGCTTCTTCTGTTCCTCTGACAAAACATTCATTCCCTCTCCCACCTTGTATCTATTTTCCGGAAATACTTCTTTTCCTCATTATGCTTTTACTTGTTAACTATTTTCTTTTCCTGCAGTCCATCTTCTTAATTGCATTTTTAATTGCCTATATAACATTTTAACAGACTCTCTAAAGTGCAGTCTATGAAAAACACAATAGGAATCTCTGTGTGAAGAATGTCACATAAAAATATACATTATTACCACTTACCTTTCAATGAAATTACCACACACATGCCCACAGTCACCATACTAGTCATCATTTTACTGCTGAGTCAGTTGACTAATAGTCCCACAGAACGTAGCCTTCAGAGAGCACCCAGCACAAGGCTGTATGACTAATACCCCGACCACCTTAATCTCCTTGTCTTTTTCCCTGTTCTGTCTTAGTTGCAGCCTGGTAGCATAATAGTTTGTTGACAGAGGAATCATCTTAACTGATACTAAGAGAGAAGAGGAGACTGCAAAATATCTTTACTGTTTAAGTTTTCTTCCTCAAAGGTTACAGTGTTCTCCTCCCAGGAAATGCCTGCATGAAATTAAGTCTTAAAGCCAATATTTATTTGAGACTATATATACACAAATAAATTGGATTACAATGAAATAACTGCTTTGTTTCACTATATATTCTTTCTTGTTAACTAAGATAAAGTCTTGTCATATTATTTACAGAGAAAACAGCAGCTGCTTCTGTCTCACGATTACTCAGTTTGTAAAAATTATCTACTGACTATATACAACAACTCCAATATTTTTCCTCTTTTCATATGCTTCCCTGACCAGATTCTCCAAACATTTTCTGAAAAAAAGGAAATATAACAAGGCCAGCAAGCCAATTTTATTTTCCAGCAGATGGTCAAAACAGGGAACAGAAAACACTTGGCAGTAACAAATGGCTTCCTCCTGAAAGTTTTACCATCTAGCTCAGATACCTTTACAGAATCATACTGGCAGTAAGCTAGTGGGTCAGATTTCTTGGTAAAGTCCCCTAAGTTATGGAAAAAGGCCTGACTTACGGAAAGAAGTCCAGGCCTTTTGCCCCCTGTGCATTAACACAGAATCATTCAAGTGCAAACAGGAACCATGAACTCACAAGAAATTACATCCTTTGCAAACACTTTCAAGCTGTCAAAGAGTTGAAATAGTGCAACAATAGCTACAAAGGTCAATGCGAAAAGTCAAGGGCAAGAAAGAAATTCCCTTTTTTAGAAGTTTTGGGCTTCCACCATACAGCCAAATATCATGCAGACATCTAGATTTACTTATTTTTTTTTTTTAAGTCAGGGTCATTAATCATGTGTTAACTTATAAAAGCAGCGAAGAGCCTAAGGATCAGCTGACAGAGATCTGAGCAATTAACAATAATATAAATTAAGTTGGGAGGTCTGAAGTACTACCATGACCATTTCTAGCACAAGCAGTTTTGCACCACCAGGTGCAAGCAAACAAGCTGGAAGAGCAATGAGATTTTCTGTCTTTTCCTGTGCGAAGTACTACAAGACAGTAGTTTTTCCAAGTGGCTGGCAAACCACTGATGTGCAGAGAGGTCGCATCTCCCACAGTGCTGACTCTTCCTCGTTCTTAGCTGCTTTTACAGATATCCAAGCTAATCTCCTTATTGAAAATCCAGGACAATTTTATAGTTAGTGGGAGATAAGGAGAAGTAGTCTCAATACTGCTAATGCAAGCAGAGATGCCAATTGCCAACTATTTCACCAGGAAACAGCAGTGACAGAAAAGCACCTGCAGAGGAGAAAGAGGAAGCGAGGTGTTTAGGAGGCAACATAACACATGAAAGAGCAAATGAAAGAGCAGACAGAAGGTATAAATGGATGAGAAAAACTTCTTTTCGAAAGACCATCATGTTTCCAAGAAACTGTTTGCGAGATGCAGTGCAGCTGGAAGGATGAGAGATGGAATCTCCCTCTACTCCAGTACAATCTGTATTCCCAGGCAGTCTGAGATTTCTTGCCACCTTGGTTTCTTTGGTCAAGTGACTGAGGATATACTCTAAAGCACACTCAAGATGGTTCTGGCTTGCTGCTTGAGGATGATAGCTCTTTGCCATTAACTCTGAAAAATCCAATACATATGTTTCAATAAAAAAAATGAAAACACCTTTATGATTTGTTTTCCCTTCAGTTTTCTACATTTCAGCACTCTAAGACTCTCCACAAAGTTTAACAACTGAGCTAGGATAAAACACACTCACTTTCCTTCCAAAGTGTCTCTCTGTTTCTCCTTTGTCACCTTCGTAGGGCAAAATAATTTTAAAGTGAATTGCAGATTTATTGCTAAATTATGTTTCTCCTCATCTTTCACCACAAGCTCAATGGCATTTAATCTATGAGAGATGACATTTTTAAAGCACAACTATGCATACAATGGTAAGCAATGGTAAGTATGATCATTACAGTGCTTAGAGTAATAAGCATTTGTAGTGCATAAAGCCTTTTATTCAACTATTTCAAAGCATTTCACTGGCATTGATGTAGCAATGCCAAATTACAGAGCTGTGAGCAAACTGATGCACATGGATGACTTGGTTAATATTCCACCAAAAGTAGGAGGAAATATGAGGGCAGAATCCAGGCATCTCAAGTCCACTATATTCAGCATAGCATACTGTGAAGTTAGCTTCTGTGGACAAAATATGATACTGTTTGATGTATTTGTTCCAGCTGAACAAATTAGCTTTTAGGATCAGAGATGTTAGCATCATCTTACCACTGTACAATTCTAATACAGTTCTTGATTCAGGGCACTAATTACTAAGAGTTTGAACTGTTTAGTCCTACAGCAACAACCTTTGTTAAAGATATCTTTTTTTAAGAGATATAAAAAATGAATGGAAAATGGTTGAAGTATTTAAAATACTAAAGCCTTTTACAACCTTCCCTGAATGTTGGGGAGGATTTTCACATGGTTCCCCTCCTGTCTTCAAAGGCTGTCATTTGACTATCATTTGGGTGATATTAAAGATGATGAAAACTGTGCTTTTTGAGGAAGCACAAAGTTACCTAAGATGAATGGAACTCTTAAAATCTGAGCTTACCTCATTTTAGTCAGTTACACAGAAGGAAAAAAACAGTAGATATAGAATGCAGCTTTTGTCTCCAGTTCTGATGACTATTTTCTTATGTTGAAACACAAATACAGCCTGAACCTATCTTTCAAATAACAAATTCATAATAGCATTGTAAAAGGTAAAGTTATGTAAACCAGCTAAGAAAGAAGGGGAAAGAAGAGAAAAAGAAGGGAGAAGACAGACGGAGGAAGAAAAAGATGCAAGAGAGGAGGATCTATCTCCCACTTTCAGAATTTAGCTCAACTAGGCTTAATTTCTAACATTCCCTCTTTGTTCCACTGCTTTAGGATTTCATTATGTTCCCATTTACCAGTCACAAAATCAACATATCCTTAAACAAAATCAATAAACCTTTTAGTTTGAACTGATGCAGCCAGTCTGCCATCCGTCTATACCTTTTTCTGCTAGCATTTATTATCATATACAGCTGTGACATTTTATGAGGTTTTGCGGTTTTCAAATAACTGAGCTTCTAATTGGGACGGGTCCCTGCAAGGCCCCCTTTATTACAGCACGTATGCAAATGCCACACAAGAGAAAGTATTTAAAACACAGAATTCCCTCTTCTTCTCCCTCTGCTTTGAACATCAATCTTAAGGCTGATTAACAAGAGCTAGATTCATTGATTTGTGTTCCGTGAGAGCTCAGGAGAAATTTAAGACTTGGAGGGTATTCACACAAATAAAGATACTATTGTAAGAGCTGCTATTCTCTCTGTCATGGAATGTTTGCCAGGAGGACAGTGATTACATTAGAAGCAGTTTTCAAGCCAAACGATTAAGAGCTATAAAAGATCATTTTCAATTTTTAGCTCCCAGTGTTGAAAAGATGTTTATACCATCTTAAGATTAAATACTGGAGAATCCCAAAGGAGTCAGCATGCTCCAAAGAATAGACTTCTGGACTAGGATGCAAGAGCACAAGATTACAGTTCTAACCACAGACAAGGGGGCTGCCGTCTGTGATGCCTTCCTACATCTCAGTTTATCTAGCTATAAAACATGAATAGTTATACTGATATTCTTTGTAAATCATAACCTACTGATGAAAAGTGGAATACTGGAAGTAGGTGTTATCATCATTATAGCATCTAAAGCTAAGCATACAACAGATCTTTAAAGAAAAATCTGTCTGAAAAAATCAAATTTGCAATGCTTAATATCAGCAATAAAGAAAGACATTGCTTTTATACATTATTTATAAATAATTTAATAAAAGGCTTTTGTATTTAGATGAAGAGCTGCATCACTGCATGAGAAGTAAAAATAAATTATAACTGATCATTATATTTTATGGCCCAGTAAAGTGCAAAAATAAATTAAACTCAAATAAGTAAGACACCAAGTGAATTCATAGAAAGCTTTATTTTTTAACTGATTTCAGTTTTGATAATAAGCCTATAATTAGTAATGCTTATACTAACTGCTCAGACAACGCAAGAGAAAACGTTCTCCTGTTCTCCTAGTAAATGGACTATGTTTAATTTGTTTGGCAAGTGCTTTGAAGCTGAAGATAAGTAAAATTAGATGGTACTAATACAATTAGTATTCTCAATAAACGGATAAGATCTCAGGGTATCTGGTCCAGATGAAATCTGTCTTTGGATATGGGCTGAAGCAATCACAGAGCCATTAGCAGCTATTGTGAGGTTCAGTAAAACTGTTCGGCTTAGCTTCAGTTCCTGGAAAAGTACTGGAACAAATAATGAAAAAAACTATTTATAAGCTGGTATATGAACACAAAAAAAGATTAGCAGTCAACATGAGCCAATGTTTATTCTTTTCTTGATAGAAAAAAAGGCCTAAGAGATAGGAACAACACGGAGAATACTGTATCTTCTCTTTAAAATACTTTTGATGCTGCTTTTCATAAATGAGTTTGGGAAATATGGACTAGAAAAAAAATTATGAAAAGATATGTGCCAAGTTGATACATCAAAATGTATCAACTAAGGCTGTTCAGGTGTCTCTCCTGGATCTGGTACAACTTAATATTGTCACAAATGTGATGGCATAGAGAATATTCTTATTATTTAGGCAAGCAATATCTAGTTGTAAACACACCAGACAATAGCAGTAAAATTCAAAATGACGATAGAAATCAGACTCACTGTTCAAAATGATAAAACAATTCAGTAACAGCAAGTACAAGCAGCACTGGTACCTCTCAGCTGAAGAAGTATATCTTATTTTGAGCACCATATCTTAAGAATTATGTGAACCATTTGCTTAGAGTGCTGAGGAAAGCAATGAAGAACACATGGCCTACATTGAAGGAGTAAAATCAAAAAACCTGTTTTTTTTGTTGTTTTTTTTTTTAATTCAGAGACAAGAGAACCAAGGGGAAGCATAAACACAGTCTTTTAACTATGTAATGGTCTGCCATAAAAAAGGGTGTGATCTATTCTCTGTAGTAATAGTGGCCAGAACAAGGAGGAACAAGCCCAGGCTTCAGTAAGGAATAACAAATACATAATATACTGAGTAAAAGTTTCCTTACAGTAAGGGCTGTGAAGCACTGACAGTGATTGCCTGGGAGGTGAAGCCTCCAAGAACAGAGTGGACAAAAACCTGCTAAACATGGTACAGCTCCAGCTCACACTGCCTAGAGCTGCAGGGTATTTGAGATGGCTTCAGAGGTCTTTTTCTAAGTTACATTTCCGTGAAATGTAGAGTGCTTAAACAAGGGGAGTGATTCCAACAAGTCTTCGCTCTCTGTTCCCACGTTCACAGATCCCTCTCCCAGTTGTCCTTCCACTGCTCCTTACAGTTACTAATAGGTTAAAAAAAAAAAGTGGCTATAAAACAGTAAAAATTACCTGGAAGGGACAGACAGAAGGGGAGCCAGTGCCATTGGCTTCAATTACAAAACATTCAAAAATCTGAGAAGAGAGATAAGGACAGCAAACAGGAAGGTGGGCGTCTGAGTCCTACTTGCAGGCTGCTGCAGAAGCTGGGAGATGCCAGCAGAAGGGGAAGTTTATCCTCAGACCCCTCTTCTGGATCACAGCCACCTTGGATGCTGTCTGCAGCTATAAGGAGTGCTTGGAAGTATATTTAGATTTAACTGCTTGCTCAGGTTAGTTATATGTGCAAAAATACAATTTCTCTAAGCCCTCCAGTCTACTGCTAACTATTGCTAGATCCTCGGCATTGTTCTAGCCCTCTGTCCCAGCAGCTCTTTTTGGTGATGGAAAAAGGATTAAAGTGGTAGATCTGTTGTACTTTTTGTAATCTGTGAACCTATGTTTTAAAAGCTATCAATTTGTCTCCCTTTCATCGTCCCATCAAAATCTCATGGGGGCAGATGAGACAATTCAACAGGCTGAATGTTACCATTACCCTCCCCCTACCAATGTCACATAAAGCTTGACTGTTGCTTTCAACAGAAGAAAAGTTAGGTCGGTACCAACTGCTTTCCAAAAGCATAGTTATGGAAAGGCCAAAAAATGTCAGCAAATAACAGAAATGGTATGGTGCTGCGTAACAAACACTTTACAGCATTCACCAGTTTCCTGATTCAATGATTCATTTCCATAAGTTCACATCTATGCAAGGGGTTCCTGGTTGGCCTGATGGCACTTTGGAATCATCCAGGGACATTTTTAGGTTTTTCTTTTTTCTGTACCTGCTTGGGCTACATATTATGTCATAATATGCCACATATCAT